>NC_056743.1:122079267-122087455 GCF_019279795.1 Protopterus annectens
GGTCTTTGGACGCCAAAGGAAAGACATCTGCACATAAACCAAAAGGAGATGTTGGCAGTGATGCATGCCATCGAGACTTTCGAAAAAACACTAAAACAGGGACATTTAATAAGGACAGACAACACTACTGTCATGTGGTACATAAACAAGCAGGGAGGCACTCATTCTTACCCTCTCTGCAGACTAACAATGCTTCTCTGGGAAAAATCCCTGAGCCTGAGGATACATTTACAATCCCAGTTTGTACCAGGCAAGGACAATGTACTGGCGGACAATCTGAGCAGAAATTTCATGGATCCACACGAATGGATGCTGCATCCTCACATTTTCTGTCAACTGGCAAGGACATGGGGAAGACCGGACGTAGTTCTTTTTGCTTCCCACTTAAATCACCTGGAAAAGTTCTGCACAAGGACTCGCCACCCTCTAGCTTGGGAAACGGATGCTCTCTCCTTCAGCTGGAATTCTCTAAAAATTTATGCATTCTCTCCCCTGCCTCTGCTGACCAAGGTGATTCTGAAGATCAAAGCAGAACAACCAACAGGCATCTTGATAGCTCCAGACTGGCCGAGGCAACACTGGTACCCATTGCTATTGACCATAACTCGGACCAAGCCATGGCCTCTGACCCTATGACCCCTGCTCCTAACTCAACACAATTACAGGACTGTACATCAAGACCTGAAAACATTGCATCTGACAGCCTGGAGGCTACCATGACTTCAACACCAAACTCTCTTTCCAAATCTGTTCAAGAGATCTTGCTGGAAGCACGCAGACCTTCCACCAGAAAAACCTATTCAGCCAAGTGGAAGAGATTCAGTATCTGGAATGCCAACAGGGGTCAGGACACAGCATTACTGAGTATACCTCAGATATTAGAATACTTGGCAGAACTATTTCATACTGGACTCTCATACACCTCAGCAATCTCAGCAAAATACAACTGTGACCCTCCAGTGTTTTCGCATCCTCTGCTAATACAGTTTCTGAGAGGGATAAAGAATATCAAACCTCCCCGAAAACAGCCAGTACCTGCATGGGACCTCAACTACGTGTTGGAAAAGCTAACTCTTCCACCATTTGAGCCAGCAGCAACCTCAGAAATGCAATTTCTGTCATGGAAGAAGGCCTTCTTATTGGCAGTCACCTCTGCAAGAAGAGTTTCAGAGACACAGGCACTCATGGCAGTGCCCCCCTTCCTCATTTTTCATCAAGACAGAGTCCCTCTAAGAACCCGTCCTACATTCATGCCAAAAGTAATTTCCAGGGTGTCTCTAAATCAAGCTATTCATCTACCTGCATTCTTCCCCAATCCTCAAAATAAGGGGGAAAAACTACTGCATACTTTGGACATACACAGACAATTACGCTACTACTTGGACAGAACTAAGGCCACCAGAAGGTCTGACCAGCTGTTTGTAGCCTATGCTGCTGGAGTACAAGGAAAAGCAATCTCCAAGCAAACAGTTTCAAAATGGATTGGACATTGCATCAGATTTTGCTATTCTTTCCATGGAAAAGGTGTGCCAGCCAATATCAGGCCACATTCCACCAGAGCTATAGCCACTTTCACAGCTTTCCTAAGAGGAGTGGCAACAAAGAACATTTTAGAAGCTGCTACATGGAGCTCCGTGCATACATTTACCAAGCACTACAACCTGCCCTTGTACTCCAGATCCCGAGCAGGCTTTGCTTCGGCAGACCTGCAGGGGATTTTAGCTACACCATCCTTATCATAGTTCCATCCACCCCCAGCTTGGCTATGGTACTCAACCCATATATTATGACTGCAGTTGCATTCTTGAAGGACATAGTACAGTTTTGTACCTACCATAAATGTAGATGTCCGATACATATGCAACTGCAGTCGGATTTTCCCACCCTCCTATCCCTCTGTATCCTTCTTTTTGGGTCCCTACCCCTCTTCCCTTCAGCTGGGGGTATATCTCCTATGGTGTATCTGTTTATTACTGTTGTGCATGTTTGGGATTATTTTATCCATTTACCAAATTTAGCCTTCCTAGGAGGGCACCTGGCATCTGGGGCAAGAAACACTGAAGAAGATGGCGTCGGCCGATGCCTTTATACTCCAGCCGTTGTGACGTCGGAGAGGAGGCGACACCAGCTGACGCCAGACCCAGACTTTGGAGTTCGGCCGACCGAGGGCTGCCTGAGGCAGGACAACCCATATGTTATGACTGCAGTTGCATATCTATCGGACATCTACATTTATGGTAGGTACAAAACTGTACTTTCTGAAGATGAGAGCAGTCTTCCTAGCATTGTAATCCTTTCAAGACACACTCCCATTAGGGACTGTTGCAATCCAGACAAGACAGTATGTCAGTCTAGTACACCAATAAAGAGGAGGGAACCAGATCTTACACTTTTTGTTGAGAAGCTATGAGAGTATTACAGACAAGTTAAGCAGGTCCATTCTAATGCTTTACATGTGGTCTCTCAATGTCAGCATGGCAGAGGAGATTTTCTGTTGATGGGATCATCCATGCTGCAACCTTTATGCAGCTCCCTCAGCAACAGATGCTGCAGGTTCTTTGTCCTGCCAACCCCCCCCACACACACACACACACACACACACACACACACACTTGAGGATTCACCAGTGCTGTTTCTCCTGCTTGGCCTCCGGTCTTTCTTTATGCTTTCCTCTTATCCCTCATTCCCAAATTTATACAGAAAGCATCCTAGTTAAAAAGCACAGTTATCCTCATTGCCCTTTACTGGCCTCATCAAATTTGGTTTTCCTTCCTTTGGCCTCATCTTTTACATCGTCCTTGGATTCTGGATCCAACTCTAGACCTCATCGAACAGGCATGACACACCCAGACTTCACAGGCCTCAAGTAACTGCATGGTGTTTCTCCAGTTCTGTTGTCTGCTAGACAGCCCAGGCTGTCCTGTCCGTCCACATTTTATCTTCCCATAACTGTAACACTAGAAAGATTTACAAGAGTAAATGAAAAAGATTTGTACTTTGAGCCCTTGGCAAAAACTTGGATCCCTTTTCAGCACAGATTTCAAATATTCTTGAATTTTTAGCCACAATTTTCAAAGAGAATGCTAGTTCCTCAACTATGAGTACAATTATCAGCCATTTCCAACTTTATCGGAGTAAATAATTCTGCTTTACCTTCCTCCAAGCTTTGCAAAGCCTTTCTCAAAGGAACTTGCTTAGTTAGACCTCCTTTATAGGTTTCTTACCCCTCTTTGGGATTTAAACGTCATACTTCAGGCCTTGACTCAACCCATTTTGAACCTTCAGCTAAGACTGATGTAAATTTTGACCGTTTTTCTTAGTTGCTATTACATCTGCCAGAAGTGTATAAACTTCAAACATTGTCTTCTAAGCCTCCTTATTTAATTTTTCACAAAGATAGGGTCTCTTTACTGACCCAGTCCTTCCTTTTTGCCAAACTGTGTGTCAGAGTCCAATATTAATCAGGTCATTAATCTCACAGTGTTCTTTACCAATATTTCGAACAAAGGTTAGTATTTTGTAAGTTTGTTAGATGTGCAAAGACCATGGCATTTCTTCCTTTGCCGAACTAAAGATTTAAGAAAATCAGAGCAATTATTTTCTTCTTCAAAACTAGGCAAACCAGTAGCTAAGGTTACTTTGGCCAAACGGTTAACTAATTTTGTTTCATTTGTGTCAAAAAGTGGGTTTACCTTTATCAAAACCACCCAGAGCCCACTCCACCACATCTATGGCAACTTAATCAGCTGTTCTGTCCAGAAATTCTTTGGTTGATACTTGTGCAGCTTTGGCTAATGCTCATACCTTTGTTGCTCATTCCAAGCTGGATTTGGTCTCTAAGTGAAGAGCAGCCTTTGGCTTGGCGGTGCTGTGGAGTATCCTTTCTTAGAGTCATCCTAGGATTTAGGTAGCTGGGGACTCTATCGCAACAGTTGAGGAATGAATGAAAACGACCACTTAAGATTAAAAAGTTTTGTACTTAACACATCATTCCATTTGTGTTGTCCATTTTCATTCTTGCTTAACTTCCCACCCACCTATCCCCTCCTGGTTTTTCCTGCTGGAGAGAGTGAGATGTATTGGAGGAAACCCCCCTGTTGCTTGTTTGAGCTCCAGTTTCCATTATGTGTTTTTCACTGCTGTCAGTCAGTCTTGTGGGCCGCAAACTACATCTGAGGTATGTTAGGCTGGTGGGGCATTATGGGTAAAGGGAGAAGCTTAAGAGTTGGAGAATCTTATGATCTGGAAGAAGCAGCCAAGTCAGATCCAGTGGTCGGATCCGATCCCAACAGTTGAAGAATGAAAATGGACAGCTCAGATGGAACGTTTTGGTGAGTACATAACTTTTTATTATTGCAGTGTGTGTGGTCATCTGAATGGAATGTACTACTTATGCTACTAATTAACAGTTGGTATAACTGTATGCAAAAACTGTTTACGATATGTTCTGTTTCGGGTACTGTGTGACCTGAAAACTGTGCAGAAAACCTTCCAACTCTGAATAGGCCCAGTGACACACAGGCCAGGAGTCCTGTCACTTTTGCCAGTGACCTGAGTTTGAATGGTCACAAGCCATATCAAATGTCAGCTGGGGGAGAATGGGAGAGCGGTCTGTTGGTTACATCATCATACATTGGGGGAGGATAAGAAAGCATCCACTGCCTGTGCAACCTGTGATGGAAACGAGGAGCTGCACTGGCTAGCTCTGTAGGGGGGTGAATGAAGTAGCCTCTAGCTCTGGGGTAAACAGATGCTCAAGTTGTGAATGGTCTGTGCCATTGCAGTTCTGGTCCTTATTAAAAAAGAAGAAAAAAACTTTGAACAGCTGCAGAGTACACACCACTAAGTTGTCTGCTACTCCTCACAGGGTCCCTTGCTCCTTGGCTTTAGGAATTCTGAAATAAGGGATAGCGAGACATGTCTGCAAATCTGGAAACAATCTGTAGAGAGATCTGGGGAGAACAAGAGTTTGGAGTTGTAAGCATAACAGTGGGTCAGGTGGGGGATACATTAATATATGCTGCATCTATGGAAAGGAATCCTTCAGCTTCTGTAGTACAAGCCCCCCCCCCCCCAGTGATGGGCACACCCATCCTTCCCGGCTTGCCATTAAGCATCCAAGCCACTAATCAAATTCTGGTCACCTGGTTCATAAGCACTTTATCCCTTTGCACCACTGGTGCAGGCTGCCTGCTGAAATTACTCTTGTAAAATTTGTTTGAATCAGCAGTGTCTAGAACCATTTCTAGGACTGGTCAATGCACAAGCCTTGTACAGTGCATTTGTCTGTTTTTATGCAAGAGATGGACTTTATAAAATATTCATTAACATAATGAATGTGCCTAAAACATGGGACTCACCAGATCCTGGGGCAGGCTTACCTTGGATTGGAGCATGGGTTTGCTTATGGGGTTGGTACTGTGCGTGCATACATATGTATGTGTGTGTGTGCATGTGGAATGTAGTGGCAGTAGTAATCCTTTCCTTTGCAGCGTTGTCTATTATTTTAGACTGACAGGCCCTGCATGATAATACTGAGGGATAGTGGACTTGCCCTTAATAGGAAACAAGCTGTTCAGGAAAAAAAGATTTTTGCACAGAGCAAATTGTTAGCAGAAGGAGCAAAGTAAAAAGGTGAAGCTCCAGTTTTTACTTGAGCACAAGTCTTGGTGGAGTGAAAGAAAGTTAAAAAAAAAAAAAAAAAAAAAAAAAGTATAACATTTCTTGTGAAATTAAGGATATTTTTTGAAAATGGTACAAAATTAAATGAGTTCTGTAAGTTATTACACTGTTTGAAAAAAGCAACATACTGCCTACAGCCCTTCATTAGCGCTCACTGCTTGCATTAACAGATGGTGTCTTCATTCTACATATAGTAGCAGTATTTATTTACCCTGTTCTTGCTATTGCATTTTCAGTGCAACAGGAGGCTTCATGTACCCAAGATATAAAATCTTTGGATATGAATCCTTTAATAGTGTTGCATCCATTACCTGTACTGCACTTTATAACAGTGCTAAGAATGTCTCAGTTGTCTGTGCTTCTGTGTTGCCAGCTGTCAGCAGTTTGTTTTTCCACTTAAAAGCATTGCATCACTCTCCTGTACTTGCTGCAGATCATTCTTCATTAACCATTTTGCCGAATAGCTCAGACAAAAGTTCCATTGGTTGTTTCTTTGTTTCCTGCTCTTTTTATAATTTCTTACTTAATCTATCACTTGACTTTCATGATGCATTTTTTACCTCATGTCATAGGATGCTGCTTGTTAATGCTTCATATTCTGTATCCCACTGCTATACTTTTTCCTTGTGCTTAGTCAAAATTTGCTTACTTATTCGCTGATGTAACTGTACTGTCTGTTCTTAGTCTGATTCCAAACTAAGTCCCACATATTAATGCTGTGAACTGCAACAGTTCTTATCAGACCTACAAGAAGACACGGTTCTTAATTTTGTTTGTTTGTTTTTGTCTTTCAAACAGCAAGTTCAGACTACAGCTTCTCAACCCATTAAGGTTCCTCAGTTTAACCCTCCTCCCAGGCTGACTCCTCGACCAAGCTTCCTTCCACAGGTGAGCACATTGAAGGTGTGTCCCAGTAGCTGATGGCCATGAGGGGAGATAAGGGCCACTGCCCATTAGGGTTTCTCATTAGTGAGGTTCGTCCAGTGCTTATCTGTTGAATAGTAAAATAAATGTTGCATTGTTTGATGGCATGAGAAAGTCATCGGTCAATTCTAATTTTGAATGGAATATTTAGTGTCCTTTTAGGTGTCATAACTATCCCTGTTCGATTAAAGCTAGCTGAAATTGTTTCCAGCTGCTGTTACAGACCATAGTGTTTACGTAAACATGAGTACACCTAACCTTGTTCCATGGGCACAGGAAGCAGCCCATTGATTACTCTTGAGCGTTAGTCCTCTGCATTAACTGCCAGTTGTTGGAGACAATTTCATTTCTGCAAATCCTTAAGGATTACTTGTTGCCATGACCTGTTCTGATCAGTTCAAATAACCTTGTAGTTGTATGGCACTAGAACAGGTAGGGGTAGAAAAAGATTTTCCTTGTGGTATAGAGAATGTTCAGTTCTAGCACTGAGCAGTAACTTCTTGTTTCTGTGTAATTGCAATTACTATGTTAGATCAGACTTGCCTAGCAGATGCCTAGATTGCACAGGTCTTGTCATCAGAGATTGTCTAGAATCTTGGTTAACTTTGTTGGATTTATTCAAAGATTGAGAAAATGTGGTTCCTCTTCAGTCCCTTGTCTTTAAGACCAGAGCAAGTATTTTTTTCGTTTTCAGAATGTCCTTTTCTTCACTGTCTTACTTCCATTTTTATTTCTTCTGCATCTTGTAGAAATAATTGGCTGGAGAGCTCTAGACATGCCTAATTTTTTTCCATTGTCTATTTCAGAAGCTTTGGTCTGCCATGCACTGATCCTTGTCTTACTTTGAATGACATATTTCATATATGATCCATCTCTCCCATGACATTATAAGGAAAAAAACTGGTTGTTCTCTGTGTAAAGGCTTAGGTTCTTTAAAATCTGCCCCCCTCCCAACCCCAAATAATTTGTTATAAAGAAGAACTGAACATTACGATACTGACTTGAAAGCTTGCCTCTCTCTGTTTACTGTGCCAGTTAGAAATGCTCCTTTGTGTACAAATGATTATTTGGCGTAAGTGAAGCACATCTTTCCTGTGGTTCTGAGCTTTTGCAGCATTAATTCTTTAGCATTTTCAACCTTAAATGACCACGTATAAGACTGGCTTTTGTCACAGGATAGACTGACTAAGAAGTCTTTCTTTAACATCTTTCATCAAAGTCTGCCATTAAGAAATGCTGCTCGCATCTTTGATATAAATTTTGATAGGCGTGTCTTCCTTCTTGCAGCTTGTACTCCTTTGTATCCCTAACACATCTGTGTCTGAAGATACCCATTTTCTGCCAGCAGTCAGTATGGATATTAAAATCTTAGTACTCTTAGCTGTTGTACAAAACCTAATATTCCTGTAGAATAGTATTCACCCAAGAAAAAGTCCTTACCCTTTCCCAAAACTGGTGTGTGATATAACTTCACATAAGTTTGTTTACCTTCTGATGTTAAGTTGTCAATCTCGCCTTCATTCTTGCTTGATGGGTTCAGAGCCTATCCTCTGCTCCGACTCCCGCAACTTCCTTTTTAAAC
>NC_056743.1:122087955-122182955 GCF_019279795.1 Protopterus annectens
TGTGTGATTTCACAGACAAATTCAAGGTGTATTTCACAAATGCTCCATTCTTCAGTTCATCTCTGTTTGAACCTTCTGTGAAGGAACAAATGTGGAATTGTGATCAAGAAGAAGAAGGCAAGACATCTTATTGAAGTAAAGTTTGAGGTCCCACAAGGAGTTAGTAGCAGGAACCGAAAAGTGCCTCTCTCTCTAGTTTTGAAAAGTTAAATAGTACTCCTGTCTGAAGTAGAGAAACTGCTATTCATCGCACCATCACAGAAGTAGAGGTTGTCTCCAAAACCATGGATACAGTGGCCCCTTCTTGGGCAGGAGGCAACAATTTCCTTGAAGGGATTGCCTGAGTGCTCCACTCTGGGGGGGGCATCTATTTCTCCAGTCTGCTGTGTGACAGACCAGTTATGAAGGACAAGTGGGTAAGAGGGTTTATATCCAGAAGCTAGTACATTCCCTTTTTCCATCTTCCAGCCAAACCCACAAGGCTACTTCTTGATGACTCACCCAAGCAGTTAAAACAGGCCAACAGAGAGGTTGTCTCTCTCACTATCTTCCTCTTTTGGCAAAAGGAGCCATCCAAGAGGTCCCACCTGGTTAGACAGGGTTAGGGTTTTACTCCAGATTCTTTTTGGCTTCCAGGAAAACTCTCAACCTCAGACCTGTTTTGGATCTAAGCCTCCTAAATGGATTTGTTAGGAAAAACCTGCTTCAGAATGGTCTTGGTGCAATGATTTTTTTTTTTTTTTTTACGGAGAATGGTCTTTAAATTAGTTTTGCAGATGACTTAAGAAGATCCTTACACTTCTGAGTAGGGGTTAGTCATTGTCAATTCAGGGTCCTGCCATTTAGTCTCACTACCACCCTTCTTGGTGTTTTCAAGCAGTGGTTTCAAATAAATGTTCCTCTCCTGAAACTCGAGCATCAGTTGAGATGTGTTAGTTTGGAGGAATGGTGTATTATGAGTAGGGAAAAAGTTGAAGGGGCTAGAGGCTCTAACACTGTTGTTGCCAAATCGGATCCGGTAATGGATTTTGAGGTCCAATAGGTCATATCAGACAGACATGAACAAAAAGTATTTTCATCTGATTCTACATATGGGATATTTAATCCAATCTCTGTACCTATTTCAGAGGTTCTGCGGTTTCTGAGCTCTGACTTTTCTCCTGCCCACAGTTCCCTGAACTCCACCATAGTACCTCAAATCTTGTTTGTTGCATGAAGAATGCAGATGTGTTTTAAGGACTGTAATAGCATATCCTTTATAAAAGTTATTTTTTCTTGTCTCATTCTCCTACTGAGAGTATTTGTCAAGTTTATTGTGATTAGAGCAAAACTTTTTCTCTGTGGGTTCTGGGTACTTTAAGTGGATAAGTAAAATATGTAGTTTTAAGTAGTGTAGGTAAGGATCTGATGTTGTCAGATTTCATTTTTCCTCATGGATGTGTATCTGATCAGATCCTCAAGTCTGACTCGGACGCATTTACAAGACTTTGGATCGAAATCTCGAGCTGCTTGTTCTACCCACAATGCTCTATTCCTTCCCAACTACTCAGCTTTTGTTTGCCACCATTATGACATGACTGTATTATGAATCTTGAGCTGAGAGTGGATTTTTATTGGTTATTACTTGTTAAGCTACTGTTGCTGTTTAAATGTTACAACTGGTGTTTCCTCCTCCCTCTTATTGTCTTTAAGTAATCGCTGGCATTAGGGTTCTTTTTATTTCCCTACCATTACTTCTACCTCAATTGCTCTTTTGGCACTTCTAACTCCTTTACTTATTGTTATAGGTTTAAATTGTTAAAAAAAAAAAAAAACGTGTATTAGAGATAAACAGTTTGATAGATTCTTTAGTGTTTGACTTAGGATTGATTATTCAGAGCATAAACTTAGTTTTGTTTTGCAGTTCTTGTTACAGTTGGGTCTGGAAAAAAACACTGGCATTTAAGAAATGCACTACTTGTGGGCACAAGATTCACAATTCAGATGCCCACAAGAAGTGCTTGTACTGCATGGGGGCTGAATATTTAAAATTCCCTTGCAATATCTGCATCACTTTCCTTTCCAGGACCTTTCAAACAAGTGCAACAAATTAATCTTCAAGGGCTTGCTCCCGGCTTCTTCCTCTTTTGGGATGCAAACCCCTTCTAAAACTCAAGGCCTTGTAGAGTCAAGGAAATGAGCCCTTCCTAAGTTTCCAAAGGCTTTGTCGGAGCCAGCTGAAATGTTCAAGAACACTTCAGATCTGACCCCTTCAGACCTGAAGAATGTCAAGCCTTACTCTGATCCACAGGCCTCTTTGCATCCAACAGGAGTAATCACCATAGCCAGTTCTCCATTACCATCTACATTCTCTGATCCCAGACCCATCTGATTGTTAGGAGCCGATGTCCAGAGTTTTAGGAGCCGATGTCCAGAGTTTGTGAAGAGTTTTCTTCTGCTTTGCCACCCCAACTTTTTCAAACCCAAAAGAAACATTCCATGCCTGCTTCATCCAGATTCTCTAGGAGCTTGACAGAGACGGTTATAGAGCCAGTGTGATGTGGAAATTTGTCAGGGCTCGGATCCAATTTGGGTCTTGCCACCTTAATCCTCCCCTCTTTGAATCAAGGGTGCTCCTGCCTAGCCAATACGGTCTTCTCCTGTGGTTCAACCAGTGGTTTAGGACTCTCAGTATCCAAGATACCCAAGAGAGTTGGCATCTGATCCGAGGAAGCTTCCTTCTTCAACTCTGGCAGTTCCATGACTAGCCCTACACTGATACTCTTTGATCAGCCAGGTCTCTGATCTGGGAAGTCAGCTCAGGGTCTGAGGTTTTGGGTTTGGCTCTGATACTGTCAGATCCATCCCTTCCCAGTGGGATCTCGGCTCTTGACAGCTCGAGACGGATTCTATCTGGGGAGCTCGAATCCAGTGTTATTCCCGACCTCTCATCCCCTTCTCCGAGGAGGATGGCAAAGGTTTTCCCAAGTCCATCAGCCCTTCAGATAGTAGAAAGGACCTTCTCTTTATATCGAATCTCTCCTCTCACTTATTGGATCTTACTCCACACACCTCATTGGGTCCAAGCGCTGAGCCCATCATTTCTGCTCCTCAGTGTCAGCCCCCTTTGACTCCTCCTTGTTTGGGCCATCGGTGAAAGATGCACTTACCTGCAGTGAGCAGGAAGGGAAAACTGTGTTGCTAGAGTCATGTTTTCTACACCTCAACATTATTTTTCTAGGAATCAGCAAGGTAGTAAAAAAATGTGTTTGTGGAAATCACAGGGACCTTTCCAGGGCACGCATGTGGATACTTCCCCCAGAGGTAGAGGAAGAGGTTTCAGTGGCAGACATCTCACCAGAGGCAGAGGTGGGTCTGCAAAACCAGGACTTCAGAGACTCCTCCTCTGATAGGCCCTATCAGCACTCCTGACGCTTGCCTGACTGTCCACCTCTGGAGGCCGTTGGTGTTCTTGTTTACATCCACCTGGTTGAATATCCCAAACAATGCATTGTCCAGAGGTTACTGCATTCACTTTCCCATCCACCTCCTGTTACAAGTAAGAGACTCCCCGACATTCCAGCCAGTCTGAGGAAGTACACAGCTTAAGACGTTCAAAAGTTGCTACAAAGAGTCATCCAGGTTCTCATCCCAACAGATAGGATTTGAAACTTACTCATGCTTCTTTTTAATCCCGAAGAAAACAGGGGACCTGAGACTAATTCTGGATCTAAGCAGTCTGAATCAGTATGTAAAGAAGTCAAAGTTCTGAATGGTCGTGGTTCAGTCCATTCTGCCTGTAGTGCGCAGAGACAATTGGATGTGCTCTATAGATTTCCAGGATGCGTACTATTCTATCAAAATACACCAGCACTACAGGAGACACCTGTGCTTTTGGCTGGGAACGTATCATTCGCAATTCAGAGCACTGCCCTTGGGTTTCACTAAATGTATGGCAGTTGTGGCAGCTCACTTGTGACTCAAAGGATTCAAGGTGTTTCCTTATGTACACGATTGACTCCAGCTTCTACAAGCCAGGAATTACTTGCTTCAGATCTCCATCTCCCTAGGCATCACGATAAACCTTGCCAAATTGAAGCTGACTCTTGTACAGAATCTGGAATTTATATGAAATCAACTGGTTAGTACAACTCAAGTGGTGTCACTACCTCCTCTTCACATCATATCATTGAGAAATCAGGTGTCTTACATCCCCTCCAGCAACACTAGTGTTACAAGCTCTTGGTTCAGTGTTAGCTGCCATTTTTATAGTTTTTCTTGCAAGATACTTTATGTGAATCCTTCATTGGATACTGGCAGTTCAGTGGTCCATTCTTCAGCATCTATCATTTCCCATAAAACTCAATCCTGTTTGCAAACGTCATGTTTACTGGTGGTTCTAGTCAGGCAGCTTCTTTTTGGCAGCTTGATGTTCATCGTATTTCACTGTTGCAGTCATTACACTTGGGTTATCCTGCTGGCAGGCTACCGGCAGTCGGCCTGAATTCCAAAGTCCTGGTCTGGCATCTGTTGCTGTCGCCTCTTCCCTGACGTCAGTGTGTCATGGGTATAGAAGATGCAGCAGGTGCCATTTTGCCCTGCCTTTCTTGCCGCGCAGTGCCCGAAGCAAAAGCAGTTCGCAAGTGCTGGTCGGGCGTCTCCTGAGATTTTCAAAATTGAATTTCAGATCCGAAGTCTTCAATAAAGCTAAGTACCCCGTTGGGGAAACTTTTTTCTTGCTCCAGACCAATGTCAGTAAAAGTTAATAATTGTATTTCTTGTGGGGCGCAAATACTTCATAAGGATTTTCATTCTTACTGTATTCCTTGCTTAGGCCCTGATCACGATGTTGCTAGTTGTCGGTTTTGTGCTAGATTTTACCAACGCACTATTATGCGTCGGTACGATTTTGCATTTCATTAATTTGGCCAAAGGTTTAACTTTATAATGCCGTCAGAACAACCGACAACCGGAGTTCATAAAAAGCGGAAGGAAAAAGAAAAGGACAGTCATTCGAGGTTCAAAACCGATGAAGCCTCCTCTAGGCCAGTCGCCAGTTCCCCGGTTCTCAGTGAGGTTCTTTCGCAGCCCCTGACGCCCGCTACCTCAGAGGCACAGGCCGCCTCCGACTCCCACGTGGAGACATCTAGGCCTCTAGAAACTCAAGGTATTGGGCCTACGGAAACTAATTCCTCAGATGGGTCCGGAGCCGCTGAGCAGGCATCGGCCTCTGAGGGCATTTTCAGATCTTCACAACTTACATTAAGACAACAGCCAAGACAAAGGTACCATTATAGACAAAGAAACAAGTACAGCATCCTCCTGGACAGTCCTCCATGCCTAAGAAACAGATGCTCAAAATGGGCGAAGACCTCATTACTCTAATCAGGGGTTCCCACCCCCCTCCTGGGAAAAGGCCTAGGCAGGATATACACTATGACTTCTCTGATCAGGTTTCCATTTCCTCTTATTCCTCTTCAGACCAGGGATACTCTGTACCCCCCTATGAGGGCGCTGATGCTGAAGAATCTATCCCTTCAGCCTCTCCTCCTGAGGATTATTCTTTTGGGGAAAGTTTACATACCGTGAGGGAGCATTTCCATTGGGAAAGTCAGGATTACTCAGAATCCAAAAAAAGGCTCAGGGATGTCCTCTTATTGCCTCAGCACAGGCCCCTGGCTATTCCGCCTGTGCTAGATGTTGTGGATGATGTGTTCTCTGAATCCAGTTTATCTCCTGACTCTTTGCCCCTGCTCCAGCCAAGTCAGATAGGTATTAAAGTCCCTGACTCTCACAAGTTTCTTTACAAAAACCCTTCTGCTGATCCAGAATGTATTTCCCAGGGTCCAAAAGGGGTTAAGGTTTCCATTGCAAAAAATCCAGTACCCTCTGACAGAGATTCCAGAGCTTTGGATAGATGGGGGAAGAAAGTATACACTTCTGCAACTTTAGCAGTACGAGCTTTAAATTGCCATTCACATGCTTAAGTACCAACAATATTTAATGGCTCAGTTAAAACAGAAAATGCTTGCAAGCTCAGAAGCTCCTGATTGTAACGAAATGCAGGATTTATTGCATGCAGTTGAACAGGTGATAAAACATACTCTGCAATGTGGGTTTGATTCTTTAGAGGCCTCTTGTAGAGCCGCAGTTACAGGTTCTGTGATTTGAAGACATGTTTGGTTAAAAACAAAGTTTACCTGATCATGTTAAGGCAAAATTATTGGATGCTCCTTACAGCATGATACTTTGGTGTTAAGGCAGAAGAGGTGTTAAAGAAAATGGAGGATAAAGCTAAATCTATGCAAACAGTCAAGGATTTCTTACAGGTACAGCCACCTCGATTTAGCAGAAATTGGCCAACAAAGAATTGGTCCTTACCAGTGTCAGACAGGCCACAGAGAGGCAGATACAGATGCCCAAGGGGCAGATCTCAACCCCAAGGCTCAGACAGCAACAGCGGGGGCACCTCAACCCCAAAAGGTGGGGAGGACAAGTCTCAACCTTACAGGAAACAGTCACAATGACTTTCCCCTTCGTACGCCAAGCACGTCCCATTTGGAAGCCCCCTTAGGGGGAAAACTAGCACTTTTCTCTCAAAACTGGCAAACAGTCACCCAAGACAAATGGGTCTTGAATATTGTCTCAAGGTTACAGATTCCACTTTTATACTTTACCAAGACTAAAAGGAATGCCAGACCTGCCACAAAATCAATGGGCAGAGGCACAAAAACAAATTTCAGCCCTTGTGGACATGAGAGCTATTCAAAAAGTACCACAACAGGAACAAGGATTTTACTCAAGATTCTTCCTGGTCCCCAGAAAGGACAAGGCCTGGAGACCCATACTAGACCTTTCAATTCTGAATACTAGCCTAGACATTCCAAAATTCAAAATGTTGATGTTACAGCAGCTTCTACCCATGCTGGACAAGAAGGCTTGGCTTGTTACTCAGGACCTCAGAGGCATACCTGCATGTCCCTATCAGACATAATTGCAGAAGATACCTCAGATTCAAAGCTGGTACAATGCACTAACAATTCTCTGCACTGCTCTTTGGCTTATCTACTGTGTCCAGGGTCTTCACAAAGTGCCTGGCACCAGTAATTGCATTTTGCAGACAAAAAGGAATTCAAATATATCCATATCTGGACAACTGCCTAATTCAAGCAGAGACAAAGGACATTCTTCTACAACATCTGGCGTTTGTAAAAAGGTTGCTAATTTCTCTAGGGTACACAGTAAAAGAAAAGAAGTCAAAACTAGTGCCCTCACAACAGATTACATTCCTGGGTGCCAGATTAAATACAACGGCCCAGATGGCTTACCTCAGCCAGACAAACAAGTTTAACTAACTCAGTATTTTCAATTACTGGCAAGAAAGTCCCATCTCCCTTCAAGAAAAATTCTGCAGGCCCTGGGATTCATGGCATCCTGCATACTACTACCATATGCCAGACTACATATGAGGAAATTACAATGGTACCTAAAAAGTCTCACAGTTTAGAAGCAGTAATACCAATGATTCCCTGCCTACAACAGGAGTTTCGATGGTGGGCACATGCATGTCACCTAAACAAGGGTCAGCCTTTTACCCAACCCACAGCCAGGCAAACTCTAACAACAGATGCTTCGGATTACAGCTGGGGAGCACACATGGCAGGAAAATGCATTCAGAGCAAGTGGACCACAGACCAGATCCATCTTCACATCAATCTTAGAGATGTTGGCTATTCAAAATGCCCTAACAGCTTTCAAGGACCTTCTACATCCAGGACAATTATTACTAAAGACAGACAACACCACAGTAATGTGGTACATAAGCTAGGGGGCACTCATTCTTATCCCTTATCCAGTCAAGCCATGACCTTGTGGAACACAGCTCTAACGTATCAAGTTCACCTGCAAGCACAATTCCTGCCAGGAAAGAAAAATACTCTGGCAGACTATCTAAGCAGAAATATCATGGACCCTCACGAATGGAAATTGAATCCACAAATCTTCAGCATGGTAATGCAAAAATGGGGATGCCCAGACATGGATCTTTTTGCCTCCCCACTGAATTGCCAACTACTAAAATTCTGCACAAGGACTTTTCACAAACAAGCATGGAAAGTGGATGCTCTTCTGTTCAGCTGGAAAAACCTAAAAGTTTATGCCTTCCAGCCACTGCCTCTCCTTTCAAAGGTACTCCTAAAAGCCAGACAAGAAAAACCACAGATGATCCTGATTGCTCCAGACTGGCCACGCCAGCACTGGTACCCTATCCTAAGGAACTTTGCTAAAGGCCCACCATGGATTTTGCCTCAAATTCCACACCTTCTGACTCAACAAAACAATCGGATCCTGCACAGTCAGTTCAAAACCCTAAGCCTGGCTGCATGGCAGATACATTAGTCAAACATGCAACACCTCTCTCTAAAGATGTTATGGATGTCATTTTGGAGGCCAGGAGGCCTAGCACCAGGAAAGCTTACTCAGAAAAATGGAAGAGATTCTGCGCCTGGAACCAGGCTCAAAACCTTGACCCTCTTGTTCCAAACATTCCTCAGATTTTACAATACC
This sequence comes from Protopterus annectens, assembly GCF_019279795.1. Classification (NCBI taxonomy): domain Eukaryota; kingdom Metazoa; phylum Chordata; order Ceratodontiformes; family Protopteridae; genus Protopterus; species Protopterus annectens. The sequence goes on from NC_056743.1 coordinate 122,096,500, forward strand.
TAACTGAGATGCTGGACAGAGGCCTATCCTTCTCATCTATTAAGATCCACGCCTCTGCTATTTCAGCACATTACAACATGGATCCTCCTTTATTCTCTCATCCCTTGTTAAAGCAGTACCTCAGAGGGGCTAAAAACATAAGACCGCCCTGGAGAGCACCAACACCAACTTGGGACCTCAACTTCGTTTTGGAAAAACAGATCCTACCACCTTTCGAGCCAGCCAATACAGCCGATCTAAAATTTTTATCATGGAAAACAGCTCTGCTCCTGGGAATAACTTCAGCACAAAGAGTCTCAGAGCTACAGGCATTAATGGCAGTGGAACCTTTTATAATTTTTCATCAGGACAGGGTATCTTTAAGGACAAACCCTACCTTTATGCGAAAGGTGGTATCTAGCTCTTAACCAAACCATCCATTTGCCAACTTTTTATCCAAACCCCCAGAATAAAGGGTAGAAACTTCTGCATTCTTTGGACATACACAGGCAGCTACGCTTCTACTTGGACAAAACAAAGGCTTTCAGGAAAACTGAGCAACTGTTTGTAGCATATGCTGCAGGATCACAGGGCAAGGCTATCTCAAAGCAGACTGTATCCAAATGGATAGGACACTATTCAGTACTGCTACACACAACATGGAAAATCAGTCCCAAATAACATTAGGCCACATTCCACCAGGGCAACAGCCACCAACAGCCTTTCTCAGAGGAGTACCTACCAAGGAAATTTTGGAGGCTGCAACTTGGAGTTCAGTGCACACCTTTACCAAACATTACCACCTGCCTCTTTACTCTAAATCCAGAGCAGGCTTGGCCCTACCACCTGCCTCTTTACTCTAAATCCAGAGCAAGCTTTGCCACTGCAGTTCTGCAGGGCCTCATAGCCAAGCCTAACTCTTTATAGACCAGCCACCCAACCTCAGCTTTGGAATTCTACCCAAGTGTAATGACTGCAGCAGTGTAACACGATGAACATAGTACAGTTTTGTACCTACCATAAATGTAGATGTTAGAGTGTTCACACTGCTGCAGTCCAGGTTACCCTCCCTCCATCCCCTCTGAACTAGCTGGACTTATCTATACCTATCTATCCTATACAACCTTTGTGGTGTATTTGCTTGTAACTGAAGGTATTCTTTTTATTTTTATATGTATATCTTTTATTAGCAATGTGTATTGCCTACCTACTTGGGGGCACCTGACATCTGGGGCAAGAAAAACTGAAGAAAATGGCGTTGGATGCATCTTATGTACCCCTGGCGCACTGACGTCAGGGAAGAAGTGACAGCAGCCGATGCCGGACCAAGACTTTGGAACGCTGGCCGACTACGGGACTGCCTGACGGCAGGATAACCCAAGTGTAATGACTGCAGCAGTGTGAACACTCGAATATCTACATTTATGGTAGGTACAAAACTGTACTTTTCCCTTTCTCTAGTCTCACTTGAAATATCTTCCTTGGATACTGGAGCCCACTCAAGATCTCTTATCTCACCCATCAGGAACTCAACTTCCCAGTCTCCATGCCCTCAAACTCATTGCATAGTTTCTCCACTTCCAGTGATAGTAAAACATTTCCGGTAAAACAGTACAGATTCGCTTCCCCAGTTTGTGATAATATCTTAGCCTCCCAGAAGGGCTCCACCAAGAAAGTCTACAGAAGCAAGTGGAAGAGTTTCTCCATATAGGCTTCCAAGAAGAATATCCCTTTTCAGCACTTTGTTCGGCCATTCTGCTTTTTTTTTTTACTACTCTTAAGGAAGGGGCTAGTTTCTCCACTGTTAAATTTTAGTTAGCCATATCCAACTTCCATGCTGGTAATGAATATTTTTCACTGACCTCATCTAGGGTTATGTAAAGCTTTTATGATGAGAATTTTTCTCCTTAGATCTCCAATAAAGGATCCCTCTCCTCCTTGGGATTTGACGGTGGTCCTTCAAGGATTAACTCAGAAACCCTTTGAACCAGCAGATAAATGTGACTTGAAGTTTTTCTTGGGAAAAAATTTTTTTTGTAGTTCAGAAATTATTTTTGCAGAAGTGAACTCCAGGTTTTATCGGCTAGACCTCCGTACATTATTTTCCATAAGGATAGGGTGGCCATGGAGACCAACATTAACCAGTCCATGCAGCTGCTAGTTTTCTTTCTAAACTTTACTAGTAAGGGCAAATATATGCTGCTTCTCCTTGATGTTCACAGGCAATTACTTTTTTTGTCTTCACAGAACAAAACAATACAGGACATCTGATGAACTGTTTGTATATTTTTCCCCTAACCACTTGGGCCAAGCAGTTTGTAGAATTATTCTGGCCAAATGGATTACTTGATTATATTTTGTTGATTTACTTTCAAAAATGTTTGGAATTGCCTTGCCCTCCTAGAGCCAATTCCACTAGATCCATGTCTACTTCATCTGCCTTTTTTCAAGGATTTCCATTGATAACATCTATGCAGTCACTTTGCTAAGACTTGTATGTTTGTTAGACATAAGTTAGACATGGTCTCAAGAAGCAGAGCTTGCTTTGGTTTGACAGTGCTCGGGCGTGTCCTTCCTTGAGGGTCTCCTGAGAGTTACGTAGTGGGGGCTCTCACCCATTTGTGAGGAAGAATGAAAAGGACGTCAGATTTAGAAGTTGAGTACTTAGCATAATTTGACATCTGTGTTGTCCATTTTTGCTCTTCACCTTCCCTCCCAAACATGTCACTCTTGTAAGGTTCTTTGGATGCTATGGGAACCTTCAGATTCCTGGTTTGAACCTTATCTATCTCTTGTTTCTGTCTTTATAACACAGTGGGCAGAAAGGCAGCAAACTTGATCTGAGGAGTTGGGGATGGAGTAGATCATTATGGGTAGAAGGCAGAGCTGAAGATTTGTATCCAAAGTCTTGGAAATGTGGCCAAGTCGGTTCTCATGATTGGATCCAAGACCCATTCATGAAGAATGAAAATGGACAAAACTATTATGGTAAGTGCATAACTTTTAATTTAGTAGTGGTACACTATTTAGTGTGTAGCAGTTAATGTAGTCGAAAAACTTGTTAAATTTTTCAAGGTCTTCATTCCATACAATAAAAATGTCATCCAAAAAACACATGTACAGCATACAATATCTCAAATTCTGAATCAAGTACAAATGTATTTTCCCATGCTGTCATTACTATGTTTGCGAAGAGCTCACCACATGCGGACCCCATTGCTACACCTGTAACTTGGTTGTAGTACTGGTGTTCCAATAATATATAATTATTTTTCAACACAATTTCACTTAGTTTCGTAGGTGTTCACATTATCCTGACTTACACCCTTCAGTGTTAAATATTCTAAAAAAAAAAAAAAAAAAACACATTCGGTACCTTGCTCATGGGAGATGACAGTATACAAGTCCTTGATGTCAACAGTAATGAATAAGTAATTTTCATTAAACCCAAGTTGATTTATTTTCCCCAGAAAATCCTAAGAGTCTTTACAAATGTGTTTTTCTTGGGTAACCAGATGTTTTAATTTTTCATCAAGGAGTTTGGCACATGGGTGTGTTGTTGAAACTCTGGCGTCCACAGTTGGTCTCATCGGTGGCTTTTCGGTATATTTGTGGACTTTTGGGATGCCAAAGATTGAAGGTATGATAGGTGCCATAGAATTCAAGTAATTGTATTTATTCGGATCAAGTTTTGTCTATGAATAAATCATTGTGTCCCTCACCCTTTTGTGTGATGTATTTAGTTCCTTTAGTGACACTTTATAGGTAGATGCCGAAAGCATATCTAGCATTTTTTGTTTGTAGTCATGTGCCTCCATTATCACCAAACCCCAGCCTTTGTCTGGTTTCATAAGCCTCAAATTTTGGTCACTTAATTCTTTTAACAGCTTTTTCTGTTCAGGTAGTAAGTTGTCATTAGTATTTGAGTTGTGATTGTTTCTTTTCAATAATGACTGAAAGTCCAGTTCGCAAATTTTCTCAACACTGGACTGTAGGAGATGAACTGGAGGGCTGCAAGGGCTTTATGTCCTAAGGTTGTTGGTAACAATGGGCGGGGGTGTCGAACAAAATATTCAGGTTCAACTTTCTTGTGCATTGTTTGAAGTTCATTAAAAGATTTACCAGATTAGCATGTTCATTGGGAACAAAAATTAGTCTTCGTTCAAACAAATCTGCTCATTCTGAACCTGTATAATGAGTAGTATAATTGTATATTGTGAAATCCCCTTTACTGTTGGTGATTAATACACATGGTAGTTCATTTGAACACAAGAGGAGTTTGTTTAACGTTACCTTTGATTGTTCTTTTTGAATGTATGGTTCTGCCACCTTGTCTGATCCTTCTGAGCTGGCTTTGTCTGGAAATGCTGATTCCAGTAGTTCTGCCTCGCCTGTATTCACTCTGAACGGCGGGGTAAAGGGGGGGGTCCAAAGGGGGATTCTCAGTATTAGTTGCATCACTGTGTTGATCCTTTGATAAGTGAAGTAGCCTCTGTAGGTGTAAGTGGAGGAACCTCAACAGTGGTGTTATGATGTGTCCTAAATCTATGTCCCCATGCTTTAGAAACTGGGGGTTCAGGATATGCTGTATGATTGAGATAGGCTAGCCTGTATCTTTCATGTTTTTTTTTTGGTTTTCTTTTTTTGTGCAATTCCTCATCAGTGCTTTTAAAGATCCTAGCATAATCAAATTTATGCTGTTCAAAGTTCATATGACTAGTAATTAAGTCATACAAAGCATTAATGTACCCTGCTAGTTCCTCTATTTTAGTTTTGAAGTTTATAAGTACCTGCATGTATTCACATCCATGTCGATCAAATAACTTCAGTAACTCCAAGTGCAGAGTTAATCTTTTATAAGTCCTGTGGGGTAACGCCAGGAATGCAGGCCTTTCGGTACTCTGTTCCTTTATACATTCAGCCAGTAGTGCATTCTCCCAGTTGTAATTTCTTGTATTTAATAAGTTTGTAATCAAATTCATCCAGGTACTCCATAATGTTAGAAGTGGAAGTAGCAGTAGTGGGTTGCCCTAGATGAAACTGGAAATCACCACAAAGCCAGTCATGTAATACTGGGATGTTGGCTGTACTGTTGATTCTCCAAGTATCATTATCTGCAGGATCCCTTCCTGCTACAGTATCTGTAGGTCGCAAAAGTTGTGGTGTTAAAAGAAAACCACCACAGGAACTGTCGCCTCTGTCACACACCCTCCCTGGCTGGGGGGGGGGGCTGAAATATCATAATCTCGCTCAGTCAGCTGTTGAACTAGTAGGGTAAGTTCCCTTACAGAACATTGCAAAGAAAAAACATCCGGCTCTGAAAGTAGCTGGGAATTCGTCAACCCTCCTGCAGCCATATGGTATTGAAACAAAACCAAACCAAAACAGAAGACAAACTGATAAAACACACGCAAGGCCACAGATTCCGACAAAACCACCTCAATGGGTCAAGTTTGTAAGGGCAGCACGGATGGTGTCCGGGTTTAATCATTTTTTAGATGCATGAGAGAGACTATAGAGTATGTTTCTGGCTAGAGGTTACCCCCCCTTGGTATGGTAAATCAACTAATGTACGAAGTGATAAAAGAGAAAGGGGCTTTTTAATCCAACATTACGTCATAGTGAAATACCAAGACCTGAAATTTATGTATCAACAAGTGATTTAATGGCTGACAGTATTACCCCTTCTAGTGAATTTGACATCCATGCACCTGTACATCATCTAGTACAAAAACACAACCTTTACTAGAACCTTTATCACAGCTTACAGTGCTGACATGTGCAACTGTTAGGAGCATTATCTAGAAGACCTGGGCTGTTCTAAGGGAAGACGGACACATTATTGAGAAAGTGGAGAATCACAGCACACAATATACAGAAGGGATTGTAATTTTAAAAACATTGTGGAACATTTTAATAGTACATCCACACGAGTAACAAAATTCATCATGTTTAAATGTGGATGCTGTTCCATCTGCCCCTCCGTTTTGAGGGGAGAACAGTTAAGTTGTAAAGAACTTTACATTTTATATAAAAGGAGCATTTAACTGTCTGACAGGAGGGGTAGTATATGCTGCACTCTGTCAACATTGCCCTGCTTTCTATGTAGGCAAAACTGAGCATAAATTCAAAGAAGGAATTGCTGAACATCTGAACGAAATTAAGAAAAGGAAAACAAAACAATGCCCTAGCCAAACACTTAATGGATTGGCCAGACCATGTTTTTAAATTTGCGATTATGGAAAAGGTAACCTCAAGTGAACGTTGTGGCCCATGGCAAATTAAGTTGGAAGAATGTGAGTTATATTGGCAGCTCACACTTAGTGCAAGTTCTTAGCCAGGGATTAATGACCAGATTTCTATTAGCTGTCTCATAAAACTAAGAGCTTTAGAAAGATGATATCTCTACCTTTTTATCGGGCAGATTTTCACAGTATAGCTTTTAGTATTTAATGATTACACCTGCACAAAACTATTTGTTATTGTTTGATAAAAGAAAGTTTTACAGCTTTGATGTATTCAGATATTCAGCCTTTGATTTTTGTTTACTTCACTGTTGAACTTATTGAATATGTTGCCTTAGTACATGATTTGTTCAGGGGATTAGGCTGTCACATGATTTCAAGTTTTTAGTTGTCACATGATTTTAAAAACTTTATCACATGACCTTTTAGAATTGTATTTAAACAGTTTGCGTGTTTGGTTCACTTCATCTGAAGAAGTTTTGTTATAAAATAAAATGAAAGTGCTAATATTGCGTTTTGTCACCGAGCTAGTTTTGTCAGAATCTCTGTGAACTTGCTTGTGTTTTTTTTTTTTTTTTTTAATCAGTTTGTCTTCTGTTTTGGTTTCATTAGTATGGACACGAAGGCAATGACTTGTAGCCATTTGTAGGTAGCCTGATGGTAGTTGGTGTATAGCTACAGAAGTACTTTTTAGTTTAAGGATCAAATTCCTTATGAGCGAGGTTGGAACTGGACTAAGATGTGGGTGTTTTTGACTGGACAGGGGTAGAGAGAGGTGGGCAGATGTATTGGTGTCTAAGAAAGATGCTTGTATGAAGTAGGAATTATACTGTGTTGGGGATAGTCTGTCATATTGTCTGTTTTTGGAGAGGGAGTGGTGGTCTTGCCAGGATGTTGTAGTTTTAGTGATGACCAAAAAAGTTATGGGTTATTTTATGTTAGTCTTGTAGGTTGGTATAGTATCATTGCTTATCCTTTTGACAGAGTTTTGCAAGGTTTCTAAGATGTCTAAGTTGCTGTAAGGCATTTTGAGTTCTATTTTTATAGGACTTTTTCCAGGCTTTATCCCTTTTTGTCAAGATTTTTTTTCTCAGCCGTGGTGTGGGGTGTTGGACTTTTATTACATACTGGTGCTAGATTATTTAAGGTCTTTAACAACGTGTTTTGTGTTCTATAGCAGTATCATGTGGCATTGCTCGAAGTACTTCCCAGTTGTATTTTAGTGTTTCATTGAAAATGTCTTTGTTGAAATTGGTTGTATTTCGTATTAATGTAGATATGTTTATCCAGGTTATGGTAAGTTGTAACAGCATGTATTGGTATGTGGTCACTTCTGCTCTGTGAGGGGCATCCTGCTTTTGTCAATTTGTCTGGTTTGTTTGTAAGAATCCAGTCTAATGTTGAGTGTTTCCCTGAAGTTTTATTGATGTAGGTAATGTTATTTGTCTGAAGTTGAACAGGTTATGGATTCTGTGGAGATAGTGGAATTAGTGAGTGGCTGGTCTATGTTGAAGTCTCAAAGTATTATAGTTTCATGGTTAATTTGTTGGGATATCCAACACAGGATGTTTACAGCAATGTCGGTGTTATTCCCTGGTGGTATAAAAATTGCTGTTAAACATATTTTCCTGTTGATTTTTAGGAGTGATGTTAGAAGTTCAGCAAGGTTAAATGTAGGTATTTCCTGTGGAAGTAAGGTCATGGATAGGAAATGTTTATAGATTTGCTACACCACCTGCGCACTTTTGTCTGTCATGCCTTAGTGTATTGTATTGGGGGGGTGACCTCATTTCTTTTTTTAAGCCAGATTTCAGTAGCTATGACTACATCAGGAGCTTTTTTGGGAAGGTAGGCATGTATGTCATGGATTTTATTGCACATACTACTTAGATTCATGTATAGTAAGATGGGTTTGGATTCTGTTTTTTGTTGAGATATATTAGGTTAGGTGACTGGTTTATTTTGGTTTTGGAAGTGATGGTTTAATGAACAGTAGGACCTGGGTTGGGATGAATTTCTCTGCTAATTTTTTGAACTGATATTTTACAGAGGGAAGAGTGTGGCCAGTTGTATTTTGGTCTTGGTTTGGTATTTGATTGTACATTTGAATACTTAGTTTTGGGATATTTATTGATAAATCAGATATGGCTTGTAGAAATGGGGAGCTGTTGATGTTATATATATATATATATATATATATATATATATATATATATATATATATATATATATATATATATATATATATATATAAATAAAGTGTGTGTGGGTCCGCTTCTAAATCTTGAAAGCTCATTATCATGAAATTCAAAATACTAAAGCCAAAATCTTAAGTTCAAAATACTGAAAACTCAGAATACTGAATTTCATAGTGCTGAAATATCTACAGGATAGTAACACTTATGTGCCACCAGAAGTAGATAGAGAAACAAAAGACAAAGCATATTAGTTTACTCAAACTATTACCAGGGGGCAACCCCCCCTGCACCCCCGCACTCCCACACCCCCTACTACTTAAATATATCAACTCCAAGATCGCACTTTACTACACTAAGATGAGTTATGTTGTGGTATAGCAACTTAAAAGGGTACATGACTAAGGTTACAACAGGGGCTCGTGAAGCACGTAATATGTTTACCATTTTCTTCTGTGAAGTGCAATTTTTGGAGATGATATATTGAAGTAGTAGGGGGAAGACTAATATGTTTTCTTATTTGTAAGTGTTGGTGTACTTAGTCTTTTCAGTATATATGTGTGTATATATATATATATATATATATATATATATATATATATTTTAGTGTATATATATATATGTATATGTGTGTGTGTGTGTGTGTGTGTATATATATATATATGTGTGTATATATATATATATATATATATATATATATATATATATATATATATATATATATATATACACATTTTAATATGTATGTGTGTGTGTATATATATATATATATATATATATATATATATACATACATGTATATGTAAAATGTCCTTGGATTCATATGCTGCTTTATCCATGACATCAGGGAGTTTGCCTCTGGTGAACTCACGTCCGTCCATTATACAAAAGTTAAATGCTACCGCTAAGGTGCACGCAATGTTCTGCTCATCCCTCTCTGATGTCTGTCGTAAACGGACGTTTGGTATAAAGCGGATGTCAGCATGCACCTTCTTCAGAACTTTTCTGCCGCCTGTGTGACTGCTAGCTCTGGTAGTCACTCTTTCAGAAGAAGCGTTTTCCAATGTCTGACTTCAGATAAGTTACCCCATAAGGGTTTTCTAATTTTTTGCCTGCTACTGCTTTGGAGTACATGTCAGGAAGGGTAAGTGTAGGTGTGGAAGGCAAATTCCACACGATTCGCATAAGCTCAGGCTGTTCTGCCTAGGTCAAGAACATGACCTTACCACCTGTAGTATTTGTCAGGCCTTTGTTCCCAAAACCCTTGTACACTGCCTGGCAGCTTTTAAAATGTATCTTGAGAATTAGAGACTTAAACGTTTAGCTTCTAGGGTGACTCTTACGTTTGAACACTCAGATGAGCTCCCAGTCAAGAAGGCGAAAGAGTAGGCCTGAACATAGGCTGCTGCACCCTCCACTCCAGCCGTACCTCTCGAGGCTAGTGAAACCCGGAGTCAAAGCCGGAGTCCTCTGAGCTTCTTTCGGCAGAAGGCCCGGAGGAAATTAGATTTTCTTCGTGTTTCACTGTTGCAGTCATTACATTTGGGAAATCTGCTTGCAGGTAGCCCTTGGTCGGCCTGATCAACAAAGTCTTGGGTCCTGCGTCTGTTGTCCCTTCTTCCATGACGTCAGGTCATCAGGGTGTATAAATCATGCAGCTGACGCCATTACATCAGTCTTTCCTGCTTTGCGGTGCCCGAAGCAGAAGCAGTTCGCAAGTGCCCGGTCGGCCGACTCCTGAAATTTTTTTTTTCGAGTTTCAGAACCGAAATCTTCAACTAAAGCCAAGTACCCCATTGGGGAAACCTTTTCTTTCTCCTTACTGATGTCAGTAAAAGTTAATAATTGCATTACTCGTGGAATGCAAATACCTCATAAAGATTTTCATTTGTACTGTATTCCTTGCGTAGGCCCTGACCACGACGTACCTTGATGTCGGTTTCGTGCTTTATTTAATCAGCACACTGTCCATTGTCTGTATATTTTCGCCTCTAAATATTAAGGTTCTCTCTTTAATTATCCAGAAATGTCGGTTAGCCATCAGACTACCGGGATTCTGAACAAAATGTAAAGATAAAGACAGAGAGAGGCCTCCGAGGTCCAAAACTGCCGACGACACTTCTAAGTCAGTCGCCAGTTCGCCGGTACTCAGTGAGGCGCATGTTCATCATGTTTCACTGTTGCAGTCATTACTCTTGGGTTATCCTGCTGGCAGGTGACCCGCTGTCGGCCAGAATTCCAAAGTCTAGGTCCGGCGTCGGTTGCTGTCGCCTCTTCCCTGACGTCAGTGTGCCAGGGGTATAAAAGATGCAGCCGATGCCATTTTGTTCAGTCTTTCTTGCCATGCGGTGCCTGAAGCAAAAACAGCAAGTGCCGGTCGGCCAACTCCTGAGATTTTCACAGACAAATTTCAGATCCGAAGTCTTCATTAAAGCTAAGTACCCCGTTGGGGAAACTTTTTTCTTGCTCCAGACCAATGTCAGAAAAAGTTAACAATTGTATTTCTTGTGGGAAGCAAATACCTCATAAGAATTATCACTCTTACTGTATTCCTTGCCTAGGCCCTGATCATAACGTTGCTAGCTGTCGGTTTTGTGCTAGATTCAGCAAATGCACTATTAAGCGTCGGTTTGATTTTGCTTATTTCTTTTTCCAAAAATTCAATTACATAATGCCGTCGGAACAACCGACGGCCGGAGTTTGTAGAAAACACAAGGAAAAAGAGAAGGACAGGCATCCGTGATCCAAAACTGACGACGAGGCTTCCGCTAAGCCAGTTGCCGATTCTCTGGTTCTCACTGAGGCCCTTTCGCAGCCCCTGTCACCCGCTACCTCAGAGCCACAGGCCGCTGACGATTCCCACGTGGAGCCAGCTAGGCCTCTGGATACTCAAGGTATTGGACACTCTGAAATCTTTCCCCCATATGGGTCCGGAGCCGCTGAGCAGGCATCTGCTTCTGAAGGTGATTTCAGACCTACACAGTTGTATGTAAAGCCTACTTCAGCTTCAAAAGCAAAGACTAAAGCAGCTTTAAAGACAAAGAAACAAGTGCAGCATTCTTCAGAGCAGACTTCCATGCCTAAAAAACAGATGCTCAAAATGGCTGAAGACCTTATTACCTTGATCAGGGGTTCCCATCCCCCTCATGACAAAAGGCCTAGGCAAGAGACAGACTGACTCTTCAGATCAGGTTTCCATTTCCTCTGACTCCTTTTCTGTACAGGAATACTCTCTTCCTCCCTATGAGGATTCTGATGCTGAAGAATCCATTCCTTCAGCCTCTCCTCCTGAGGATTTTTGTTTTGGGGAAACCCTGCATACCATGAGGGGAACACTTCCACTGGGAGAGCCAAAATTAGTCAGAATCAAAGAAAAGGCTTTGAGATTTTCTTTTACTTCCTCAGCACAGGCCTCTTGCTATTCCCCCTGTGCTAGACATTGTAGATGATGTATTTTCAGAGTCCGGCCTTTCTCCAGATTCCTTACCTCCAGCTCCTGTTAAGCCAGACAGATATTAAAGGGTTCCTGATTCTCATAAATTTCTTTATAAAAACACTACTGCTGACCCAGAAACTATTTCACAGGGTCCCAAGGGGGTTAAGGCTGCTACTGCTAAAAACCCTGTCACTGCTGACAGGGACTCAAGGGCACTAGACAGATGGGGGGGAAAGGTTTACACTTCTGCTACTTTGGCTGTGAGGGCTTTAAATTGTCAATTTATTATGATTAAATATCAGCAATACTTAATATCACTTTTAAAACAGAAAATGTTGACTAATTCTGATTGTACAGAAAATAAGGAAATACAGGATTTATTGCATGCAACTGAACAATTGGGAAAGCATACATTGCAATGTGGTTTTGACTCTCTGAAGGCCTCCTGCAGGGCTGCAGTTACGGATTCTCTCATTAGGAGGCACGCTTGGTTAAAGGAACAAAATCTGCCTGATCATGTTAAAGCAAAATTATTAGATGCTCCATTACAACATGATACTTTATTTGGTGTTAAAGCAGAGGAGGTTTTGAAGAAAGTGGAGGACAAAGCGAAATATATGCAAACAGTAAAGGATTTCTTACAGGTGCAGCCACCAAAATTTAGCAGGAGCTGGCCTAGAAAGAATTGGTCCTTTCCAGTCTCGGTCAGGCCACAGAGAGGCAGATACAGACGTCCCAGAGGCAGAACCCAGCCCCAGGGCTAAACAGTGGGGTGCTTCTACCTCCAAAACTGGAGAAGAAAAAGCATAGCCATACAGGAAACAGTCCCAATGACTTGCCTCTGCCAGCACCAACCACTTATCTTCTTGCAGCCCCCTTAGGGGGAAAACTAGCACTATTCTCTCAAAATTGGCACGTGATCACCCAGGACAAATGGGTATTGAATATAGTGCCCCAGGGCTACAGGTTCCACTTTCACGCCCTGCCAAAGGCAAAAGGTATGCCAAACCTGCCACACAATCAATGTGCAGAGGCACAAAAACAAGTTTAGAACCTTATGCAAATGAGGGCCATTCAGCAAGTACCACAGCAAGAGCAGGCACAAGGATTTTACTCAAGACTTTTCTTAGTCCCCAGAAAGGACAAAACCTGGAGATCAATACTGGACCTGTCTGTTCTAAACACATTTCTGGACGTTCCAAAATTCAAAATGTTAACTCTGCAACAGCTTCTGCCCATGCTGGCCAAGAAGGCTTGGCTTTTTTGGACTTAAAAGAGGCATACCTGCATATACCAATCAGACAATCTTGCAGAAGATACCTCAGATTCATAGCTGGCTCAATGCACTACCAATTCTCTGCACTGCCCTTTGGCTTAATTACTGCGCCCAGGGTCTTCACAAAATGCCTGGCACCAGTAGTTGCATTTTGCAGACAGAGGAATTCAAATTTATCCCTACTTGGACGACTGCCTTATACAAGCAGAGAACAAGGACACTCTACTAAAGCATCTGGCGTTCGTAAAAAAGATTATTAATTTGCCTAGGGTGCACAGTAAACGAAAAGAAATCAAAATAGTACCCTCTCAAGAGATAATATTCCTGGGTGCAAGCTTAAATACAACTGCCCAGATGGCTTATCTCACGCCAGACAAACAAAGACAACTAACTTCTTACTTCAGCATGTTGGCAACAAAGACCCAGTTATCTGCAAGAAAAATTCTGCAGGCTTTGGGCTTCATGGCATTCTGCATACTGCTAATTCCATATGCCAGACTGCATATGAGGAAACTTCAATGGTACCTAAAAAGTGTCTGGACTCAACATTGTCATAGCCTGGAAGCATTAATTACCCTCATTTCTTGCCTGCAACAGGAGTTTCGATGGTGGGCTCATGCCTGTCACCTCAACAAGGGACAGCCTTTCACACTACCCACAGCCAGGCAGTCAAGAACAACAGATGCATCAGACTATGCCTGGGGAGCACACATGGCAGGAAAATGTATTCAGGGCACATGGCCCACAAGCCAAATGCATCTACATATCAATCAAAAAGAGATGCTAGCTGTTCAGAATGCCCTGACAGCTTTCAAGGATTTACTCCATCCAGGACAACTACTGATAAGGAGGGTAGACAATACTACAGTTATGTGGTACATAAACAAGCAGAGAGGCACACATTCCTACCCCCTCTGCAGACAAGCCATAACTTTATGGAACACAGCATTGACTTATCAAGTACACCTGCAAGCACAATTCGTGCCAGGAAAAAAGAATACTCTGGCAGACGAACTAAGCAGAAACCTTAAGGATCCCCACGAATGGAAACTGGATGCAGTAGTCTTCAGCATGATAAGAAAGGAATGGGGATGCCCAGACATAGATCTATTTGCCTCCCCTCAACTGCCAACTACCTACAGAAATTCTGCACAAGGACTTATCACAAACAAGCATGGAAAGTGGATGCGCTGTCATTCAGCTGGAAAAGTCTAACAGTATATTCTTTTCCTCCTTTGCCTCTCCTCCCCAAGGTACTCCTAAAGGTCAGACAAGAAAAGCCAAGAGTGATCCTGATTGCCCCAGACTGGCCACGCCAGCACTGGTACCCAGTCCTAAAACACTTGTCTCAAGGCCCAACCTGGACACTGCCTCTTATTCCTCACTTACTTACCCAGTGAAACAATCCAATTCTGCACAGCCAACTCAGAACCCTAAATCTGGCAGCATGGCGGATAATGTAACCATTCAATACACACCTCTCTCTAAAGCAGTGATGGATGTTATTTTGGAGGCCAGGAGGCCCAGTACCAGAAAATCCTATGCAGACAAATGGAAAAGATTCTGTGCTTGGATCCAGGCACAAGGACTTGACGCATCTGTACCAAATATTCCTTAGATTTTACAATATCTAACTGAGATGCTGGACAAAGGCCTATCAATTTCATCAATTAAAATTCATGCCTCAGCCATTTCAGCTCATTACAATACGGAACCTCCTATTTTTTCCCATCCATTGATAAGACAGTACCTCAAAGGGGTCAAAAACATAAGACCTCCAAGGAGAGCCCCAGTACCTGCAGGGGACTTCAATTATGTCTTGGAAAAACTCACACTGCCGCCTTTTGAGCCAGCCAATACAGCTGATATAAAGTTTTTATCTTGGAAAACAGCTCTACTCCTAGCAATAACCTCTGCAAGATGAGTTTCAGAGTTACAGGCACACATGGCTGTGGAACCTTTCATCATTTTCCACCCAGACAGGGTTTCTCTAAGAATGAACCTTACATTTATGCCTCAGGTAGTGTCCAGTGTGGCCCTCAACCAAACTATTAATCTGCCTACCTTTTATCCAAACCCACAGAACAAGGAGGAGAGTGTTCTGCATTCTTTGGACTTACACAGACAGCTACGCTTCTACTTGGACAGAACTAAAGCTTTCAGAAAAACTGAGCAACTTTTAGTGGCATATGCTGCAGGATCTCAAGAAAAGCCCATCTCAAAACAGACCATTTCAAAATGGATAGGCCACTGCATTAGTTTCTGCTACTCACCACATGGCAAATCAGTGCCCAAGGCCATTAGACCTCATTCTACCAGGGCAGCAGCCACTTCATCAGCCTTTCTCAGAGGAGTACCAACCAAAGACATTTTAGAGGCTGCAACTTGGAGTTCAGTGCACACTTTTACAAAGCACTACCATTTACCTCTCTACTCTACATCCAGAGCAGGCTTTGCCACTGCTGTTTTGCAAGGCCTTATAGTCTCTCCTAATTTTCTTTAGGCCCAGCCACCCAACCTTAGCTTTGGGATTCAACCCAAGAGTAATGACTGCAACAGTGAAACACGAACATAGTACAGTTGTGTACCTACCATAAATGTAGATGTTAGAGTGTATTCACTGTTGCAGTCCAGGTTACCCACCCTCCATCCCCCTTTGCTTTGCTGGGACTTGCCTATACTTCTCTATCTTGTACAATCTATGTGGTGTATTTGCTTGTAGATAAAGGAAATGTTTATTTTACTGCATGCATAATATTTTTAGCCTATTTTGGGGGCACCTGACATCTGGGGCAAGAAAAACTGAAGAAAATGGCGTTGGCTGCATCTTTTATACCCCTGGCGCACTGACGTCAGGGAAGAGGCGACAGCAACTGCCGCCGGACCTAGACTTTGGAATTCTGGCCGACCACGGGTCGCCTGCCAGCAGGATAACCCAAGAGTAATGACTGCAACAGTGAATACACTCGAACATCTACATTTATGGTAGGTACACAACTGTACATCTGAAGTAGGAACTTAATTTGTCAGCAACCTTTGGGATACAGATCCGATCTTGGATCCAAGCCGGCAACTTCTACCACAGCATAGATCCGAGCTCCTAGCTCCTCCCTTTACCCATAATCCCCTGCCAACCCTGACTGACATCAGATCTAGTTTGCCGCGCTTCAAGCTACAAGCTGGATCTTCGAGCTCCTGCTATTTAGCTAAGTTTTGTGAGAAAAACTTTCTATTTTTACTTCCCTTTTCTTGTGCGAGTGAGAGCGAGTGTTTAGGTATCCTATATATCTCTATATTTAACTTAATTTGTGTTTATTTTTCCTCCCTGCCCTCGCTGGTCGTAGTGTGTGTTTGTGGTGTGTGTAGGGGCCTAGTGAGTGTGTTTCTGTACTGCTATGTCGGAGGCCCCTAAAGCCATCTTTTCAAAGTGCACTGAGTGTGGCCATAAGCTTTCACCAGCGGATGGCCACACCCGGTGCGTTAGGTGCCTTGGGGTTGAACACCTCTCCTCGGGATGCGCGATTTGCGCAGCGTTCAACCCCAGGGCACTTAAGGACCGGAGGTCGAAGCTGATTCTGGCAGGCCTTTTGCCCCCGGATTCGGCTCCGGCTTCCGGTGCTTCTGTGGCCGCTACCCAGCCCTCGGTGGTAGCCACCCCTGTCTCCCTCCCTCCGGTCGGGACTCCCGCGGCTCGGGGAGAGGAGGCCGGAAAGCAAGCGGAAGAAGCACCATAAGCGGCGGGCCGAGGACTCCTCGGCCCCGCCCACCAAACGGGCTTCTGGATTGCCTCCTTCTCGGCTCCAGTCTCCTTTCCTCTCACCGGGACCCGGGGAGGAGGGGACCCAGTCCCCGTCGAGGTCATTGAGGCAGCACTCTAGGTCTGCCTCTGTGGCCTCTTCGAGGTCCACCTTTAGCATGTCAGATGCAGACATGGACCGGATGATGAGGAGGTTCATCCAGGCCCAGCTGCAGATGGGAATGCTCTTGCCTCCTCCCCCCCCCCCCCTCCGGAGGGGAGCTCGACCCCATTTTTTGCTCCATTCGCTCCTTTTCCGACCCGCTTTCTGGGTTCGGAGCATTCAGAGCCGAGCTGCGTTGGATCCTGGGGTGGGTCGGAGCCGATAGTACTGGTTACTTTGGCTCCGACTGGTCCCTCAAGCTTGTCGAATCCGACCTCTTGGAGCCGTGGGTTGAGCTTTGGATCCGAGGGATTCAGTGGGACTTCGGATCTGTCCTGGTCGGAGCACATGGGTCCTTCGGATCCAAGGGTCTCTGCCCCGGATCCGGTCCCCACTTCTGATCCGAGTGGGAGTCGACTCTCGGATCCTATCGAGAGTGGCTCCCCCTCTGCTTTCACGGTGGTGGAGAGGGCACTGTTGAGTGCATCCGGGCCTCCGGTCCTGGCTTCGGCTCCCCCCTGCACTCCCTCTCAGCTGGTTCAGGCTCCCATCACCCGGCCTACGGGGCAGCCTGCTTCAGCGCCTCTGGGTGTTCCTTTGGAACGTGACATTGCTGGTGAGACTTCCTCAGACAGTCCCCCCAAGGAGGTTCCTCACAAAGCTAAGTGTAAGAGGAGACACGTGAACTCCCCCGAGTCCCTTACGGAAGGTACGGACTTAGATGAAGGGAAAGGCTCCCCAAGGTCACCCCCTGAGGATGTCTCCTTTGGAGACATCATGGAAATGCTCAGGATTAGGGGAGTGTGGTCTGCCCACAAGGCTTCCTCCGATGAGTCCGTATTCCTAGAGGCGTTCGAAGCAGGGCCATCTACCTCTTGGGTGTCCCCTCCCCCTGACCCCCTGGTGGACCTTATTTCCACCAGGGCTTGGAAGGAGCCGGACACTGTAGAGCCAGTCCCCAAGCGCGCAGATAGGATCCTGAGTCCACCTGCAGAAAGAACCCACTGTAGCAGAAGTCCCCCCGTGGATGCCATGTTGGTGGCGGCGGCCACCAAGAGGGAGTTGGCTCAGGAGAGCTCCGCGGTCCACCCACCGAGCAAGGAGTCTCGGGCGATGATCCGCCTTGGGAAGCGGGTCTTCAGTTCAGTAACCTTCTCCATGAGGGCGCTGAACTATATGGCACACGTCATCCGGATGCAGCGAGATCTTATAAAAGAATACGCTGCCTCCCCCTCAGAGTCCATGTCGGAAGGGGACAAGCAGCTGTACTCCTCCCGAATGTCCACTCTACATTCAGTTTCCAACACCTCTATGTGGCTCTTGTCTCACGCCACGGAAGGAGCCGCTAGAGCTGGCGGAGCCGGCCTGGTAATGAGGCGCCAAGCCTGGCTCCGACATTGTGACTTCTCGGAACCCTTTAAGGCATCATTTGCGAATGCCCCCTTTGATGGTTCTGCATTGTTTGGCAAAACTGCTTGCGACACATTAGTCCAGAGTGAGAAAGACGGGAAGACGTCTGCCGTCTGAGTCCGCTTTTCTGCTCCCCAGAGGTCCTTTTCTTAGAACCAAAAGGGTCAGAAGAAGATGTGGTTCCGGAAATCGCATCAGTCCCAGTCTGCTCCGGACAACCAGTCCTCTCGTGGCAGAGGAGGACAGGGAGGACGCCACCCTAGAGGCAGAGGGGGTCCCAGAAATTTTGGGTCCAGAGAACCTTTCTCTGAGAGGCCCACGCAGAACCCCTGAGGGGTTGCCCGGCTTTTCCACTCTGGAGGCAGTCGGGGGGCGTCTTTCGAGGCACCTAGCAATGTGGGAGTCCATAACAGATCACTGGGTGCTTCGCATCATATCCAGAGGCTAACAAATTCCCTTTATTGTAACCCCCAAAACCAGAAGCCTCCCTCGACGTACTACCCAATCAGAGGGAGGCGGCTGCTACAGAAATTCAGCAGCTTTTACAAAAAAGAGCCATCCAACCAGTCCCCCCAGATCAGTTCGGATCAGGGTTTTACTGAAGGTTCTTTCTGGTGCCAAAAAAGACGGGGGACTTGAGGTCCATCCTTGACCTCTCTCTCAAACCTGGCAGTAACCAAAGAAAAATTCCGGATGGTCACGCTACAATCTATTCTCCCCCTGTTACGGGAGAACGACTGGATGTGCTCTGTAGACCTCAAGGATGCGTACTACCTCATTCTTGTGGACAGACGTTCCAGGAGGTTCCTCTGCTTCCGGCTGGGAGCCAGTCGCTTTCAGTTCAGGGCCCTCCACTTCGGTCTCACCTCAGCCCCCAGGGTGTTCACCAAAGTCTTGGCGGTTATAGCGGCCCACCTGAGGCTTCAGGGAATTAAGGTCTTTCCGTACCTGGACTGGCTCCTCATCGCCCCAACAAGGCATCTGCTCTGTTCAGGCAGGGATTATTTCCTCAATCTTGCTCCACGCCTAGGGTTGACTGTCAACATGGCCAAGTCCTCTCTGGCTCCTACACAGGTAATAGATTTCATAGAGGCGAGATTGGATTCCAGACTAATGCTTGCCTTCCTGACTCCCGATCGGCTTCAGAACCTGAGGTTGCATGTTCAGGCCATTCTCCAACTTCCTGCTCCACCGGCAGAATTGATCCTGAGGGCTCTAGGGTCCATGGCGGCAGCAATTCCTCTGCTGCCCCTAGCCCGTCTAAATATGAGGGTCCTGCAGTGGACCCTCCAGGTACAATGGTCCCTGTCTCGCAACCCCCTGTCCCATCCTATTCCCCTAAGCAGGGCTTGCAGAGGGTCGCTCGTGTGGTGACTCCAGTCCCCGAGCCTTCACACTGGACGACCATTCTCGATGCCTTCCCCCGTCGCCACAGTGACCACGGACGCCTCTCGCCTGGAGTGGGGGGGGGGGCACTATTCAGGCAGAACGGTCCAAGGCACGTGGAACGACACAAAGACCTCCATGCATATCAATGCCCTAGAGATGAGGGCGGTGCTTTTGACGTTGCAGGCACTTTACAGCCTTCTTCCGATTGGGACAATTGCGGTACAAACGGACAACATGTCAGTTGTCTGGTACATCAACAAACAGGGGGGAACCAGGTCTTATCCTCTTTGTCGCGAGGCCATGAGAGTGTGAGAATAGGCGATATCCACCAACCTCTTTCTCATTGCAACGCACATTCCGGGAAGGTCCAACATCCTAGCAGACAGGCTCAGTCGTTCGATTCTGACCCCATACGAATGGTCTCTCAATCCTCTAGTAGCGAAGCAAATATTTGCCCAATGGGGGCAACCCTGTTGTGATCTTTTTGCCTCTCCTTCAAATACCAAATGCAACAGTTACTTCGCTCTAAACCCCCCTCAGGGGGAGTCCCCGAGACACTCTCTAGTACACGCTTGGCCTCCCGGTCTCCTTTACACTTACACTCCATTGCCCATGATGCTAAAACTCTTACAGAAAGCCAGTTGGCTGGGGAGCAAAATGATCCTCATTGCCCCATTCTGGCCTCGTCAAATGTGGTTCCCGTACCTGTGGTGTCATTTGATTCATCCACCCTGGATTCTGGATCCCCTCCCGGATCTCATTACTCACCCTCTGGGTCTTCCGACCCCCAACCTGGTCAACCTCAAGCTGACTGCTTGGTTGCTCCAGTTCCACTCCTGATAAGGTCTCCCGGAATCTCCTCACCAGTCAAAGCCATCCTAGTAGCAGCACATAAACCTTCCACCAGAAGGGTCTATCGGAGTAAGTGGAAACGTTTATCCATTTGGGCGGAGCACCATCACTTAGATCCTTTCACGGCACCTCTTACGTCGGTTTTGGATTTTCTAACTACCCTTTTTCATCAAGGGGCTAGCTGCTCTACAGTCAAGGTACAACTAGCAGCGATTTCGCCTTATGTAGGGCATGAATCGGGCCCTCTAATTACTTCCAAGCTTTGTAAAGCTTTCCTCAAGGGTACCTTCCTTCTCAGACTTCCAGTCAGGGAGGTAGTACCCCCATGGGATTTATCTTTGGTTCTACAGACCTTGACAAGCCCCCCTTTCGAGCCGGCGGCTACGGTTGATCTCAAATACCTCTCTTGGAAGACTGCCTTCTTTGGTGGCCATTACTTCAGCTAAAAAGGGTCTCTGAGCTTCAGGCTCTCTGTGTTAAACCGCCCTATTTAGCCTTCCATCAGGATAGAGTTTACCTCAGGATCAATCCGTCCTTTCTGCCTAAGGTATCTTCGGAAGCTAATATTAATCAATCTATTAATCTTCCCGTGTTCTTTCCCAACTACCAGAACAAAGGAGAGTACAAACTGCATTCCTTGGATGTGCACAGACAGTTACGCTTTTATATTCATCAAACTGCTGGTCATAGGCAGTCTGACCAAATGTTTGTCTCCTTTGCCAAAACAAATTTAGGCAAGTCAATTTCTAAAGTTACCCTGTCACGGTGGATAGCTAATTGTATCCTCTTGGCATATCAGAGTTCGGGAAGGCCGGCACCTCAGGGAGTCCGAGCTCATTCTACTAGGGCCGTCGCTACTTCCGCGGCTTTTAAATCTAGGGTTCCCTTGGATGATATTTGTTCTGCAGCCACTTGGGCTTCATCTCATACCTTTATCAGCCATTACAAACTGGATGTGGTCTCCAGAGGTAGGGCGTCCTTTGGCTCTGCAGTGCTCTGGAATATTCTTCCATAAAGGCCACCCAGGATTCAGGTAGCTGGGGACTCTGTCCCAAAGGTTGCTGACAAATGAAGTTCCTACTTCAGATTAAGAAGTTATGTACTCACCATAACGTTCCATCTGAGTAGGTATCTTCATTTGTCAGCAACCATCCCCCCCTCCTTCCCCCTGACCTATAGGATTCTGTTTAGGATCCGTCTTAGATAAGCCCCTTCCGGGGCACAGTAACAATGGTTATATCGGGCAAACTTGATCTGATGTCAGTCAGGGTTGGCAAGGGGATTGTGGGTAAAGGGAGGAGCTAGGAGCTCGGATCTGTGCTGTGGTAGAAGTTGCCGGCTCGGATCCGAGATCGGATCCGTTTCCCAAAGGTTGCAGACAAATGAAGATACCTACTCAGATGGAACGTTATGGTGAGTGCATAACTTCTTATTTTCGCAGCCACTGATACCCGCTACTTCTGATTCGCAGGCCTCTACTTAAACCCATGTGGAGTACAGTATGCCGCGAGATGCTTCACCGATGGAACCCACAGATGTCTCTACCTTGGATTCGTCCGGAGCCACTGTGCAGGCACCGGCTTCTGAGGGTGTACTCAGGCCTATGGACTTGCATATTAAACCGACACCTCCTCCTTTACTTAGATCTAAATCTCGATCCATGACTAAAAACCAATGCCCGGGCCACATGCTCAGGCCTCTATGCCTAAAAAACAAGAGGCCCCCCAAGAGGCCTAGGACTGAAGTTGATTATGAATCTTCTGATCAGGATTCTGTTTTTTAGGATTCTTCTGTTGATCTGGATTTGCCCTTGCCTACTTATGAAGTTTCTTATGCAGAGGACTCAATTCCCTTTGCTTCCCCTCCTGAGGATTTTTCTTTTGGGGAAACCTTACATACTCTAAGGGAGCATTTCCACTGGGAAAGCCAGGATTTTTCGGAATCAGAAAAGAGGCTTAGGGATTTCCTTCTCCTACGTCAGCATAGGCCTTTAGCTATTCCTCCTGTACTAGATATTGTTGATGATGCTTTTTCGGAATCTAGTTTGGCCCCTGATTCCCTGCCTCCTGCTCCCATAAAACCTGACCGATACTACAGGGTCCCAGAGTCCCACAAGTTCCTTCTGATAGACTCCAGGGCACTGGATAGATGGGGTAAGAATATTTACACTTCTGCAACCTTGGCCATTAGGGCTTTAAACTGCCAGATGTTATGTGGCCCAATCTCGCCTACATTCTTACTCACGGGTTCGGATCCGAACATCGGCTCCAACTCTGCCTACTTAATTGGCTGGGCTAACCTGGTATGCCATGTTTCACTGCTCAGATCTCGTTTGCCGCTCGTGTAGCTAGGACGTGGTCTCGCTTGGCTGTGGCGAAAGTAGCTTTAAAAAGTACAGTTTTGTACCTACCATAAATGTAGATGTTCGAGTGTACACCCTGCTGCAGTCATCACACTTGTGTTATCCTGTCGTCAGGCAGTCCCACAGTCGGCCGGAATTCCAAAGTCTTGGTCCGGGGTTGGTTGCTGTCACTTCTTCCCTGACGTCAGTGCGTCAGGGGTATATATAATGCATCCGACACCATTTTCTTCAGTTTTTCTTGCCCCAGATGTCAGGTGCCCCCAAAAAGGTGGTCAGTAATTAGTACCAAAGTAAGTAATTTTTGCACAAACAAAATCCCTCCAGCTATAAGCAAATACATCAGGAAGGTATTGTAGAGATTTAGCCAGTTAGATCAGAGGGGATGGAGGGAGGGTAACCTGGACTGCAGCAGGGTGTACACTCGAACATCTACATTTATGGTAGGTACAAAACTGTACTATGTTCATCGTGTTACCCTGCTGCAGTCGTCACACTTGGGTAGAATCCCAAAGCTATGGATGGGTGGAGGAGTTATAGAGGGTTAGAGGAGGCTAGAAGGCCCTGCAGAACTGCAGTGGCGAAGCCAGCCCTAGTTCTAGAGTAAAGTGGTGAGTGAGTGTTTGGTGAAGGTGTGTACTGAACTCCAAGTTGCAGCTTCCAAAATCTCCTTGGTTGGAACCCCCCTGAGGAAGGCTGTAGATGTAGCTGTTGCCCTGGTAGAGTGGGGCCTAATGGTAGCACGAACTGGTTTTCCATGATGGGTATAGCAAAAACGAATGCGATGTCCTATCCATTTGGAAATGGTTTGTTTTGATATAGCCTTCCCTTGTGAAGCTGTAGCATAGGATACAAAGAGCTGGTCAGATTTTCTGAAGGCCTTAGTTTTATCGAAGTAATAACGAAGTTGCCTGTGAATGTCCAAGGAATGCAGGAGTCTTTCTCCTTTGTTCTGTGGGTTTGGGAAGAAGGTGGGTAAGTGAATGGTTTGATTTAAAGCCATACTGGAAACCACCTTAGGCATGAAGGAAGGATTAGTTCGTAGAGAAACTCTGTCTTGATGGAAAATGAGGAAAGGTTCCACTGCTATTAGTGCCTGCAGCTCTGACACTCTTCTGGCTGAAGTTATTGCTAGCAGCAGGGCAGTCTTCCATGATAGGAACTGTAGATCTGCAGAGAAAACTGGTTCAAAGTTAGGTAGCATAAGTTTTTCCAAAACAAAATTGAGGTCCCATGTTGGTGTAGGTGCTCTCCTGGGGGGCCTAATGTTTTTTGCCCCTCCGAGGAACTGCCTTAGAAGTGGATGCGAAAATAAGGGTGGTTCTGTGTTGTAATGGGCTGAAATGGCTGATGCATGGATTTTAATGGAAGAAGAAGAAAGTCCTTTGTGCAACATCTCAGTTAAATACTGTTGAATCTGAGGCATGTGAGGCTGAAGTGTGTTTTTGCCTTTAGCTTGGTTCCAGGCACAAAACCTTTTCCATTTGTCCAAATAGGCCTTCCTGGTGCTGGGCCTCCTAGCTTCCAGAATAACATCCATAACTGCTTGGGGGAAGAGGAGCTGGCTGGATGCTTAGGTGATTTGCCATGCAGCCAGATTTAGTTTTTAGCTGGCTGTGAAGAATCTGATTGTTTTGCTGTGTGAGCAAATGGGCAATTTGTGGTAAAATCCAAGGTGGGCCCTGGGCCGTATTCCACAATAGTGGGTACCAGTGCTGGCGTGGCCAGTCTGGGGCTATAAGTATCAGTCGTGGTCTCTCCTTTCTGACTTTTAGAAGCACCTTTGTGAGGAGAGGCAATGGAGGAAAGGCATATACTGTCAGGTTTTTCCAACTGAATGAGAGTGCGTCCACTTTCCAAGCTTGATGGTGAAGTGTCCTTGTACAAAATTTTGTTAGTTGATAGTTTTGAGGACTGGCAAACAGGTCTATGTCTGGAAGGCCCCATTTTTGAGTTATTGTAAATACTTGTGGATCCAGTTTCCACTCGTGGGGATCCATGAAGTTTCTGCTGTCATCTGCCAATGGGTTCTTTTTTCCTGGCAGGAATTGAGCTTGTAACTGAACTTGGTAAGCCAGAGCTGTGTTCCACAAGGTCATTGCTTGCCTGCTTAGAGGGTAGGAGTGTGTACCCCCTTGTTTATGTACCACATTACTGTGGTGTTGTCCGTCCTTATTGTAAGGTGTCCTGGATGTAATAAATTCTTGAAGGCTGTCAGAGCATTCTGTACAGCTAGCATCTCTTTTTGATTGATGTGCAGATTCCTTTGATCTGCAGTCCGTACGCCCTGAATGCACTGTCCTGCCATGTGTGCCCCCCAGGCATAGTCCGATGCATCTGTTGTCATAGTTTGCCTGGCTGGGGGCAAGGTGAAAGGCTGACCCTTGTTGAGCTGACATGCCAGTGACCACCACAGAAACTCCTGTTGTAGGCAGGGAATGAGAGATCATTGTGTCCAAGCTGTGGCTGTGTTGAGACCATACGCTTTTTAGGTACCACTGTAATTTCTTCATATGCAGCTTTGCAAATGGTATTAGTATGCAAGATGCCATGAAGCCCAAGGCCTGCAGAATTTTTCTTGCAGGTAGTTGGGTCTTTGTTGCCATTGTTTTGAAATATTGAGTCAGTTGTAGTTTGTCTGGCGTCAGATAAGCCTTCTGGGCCGTTGTATTCAAGCTGGCACCCAGGAATGTCATATTTTGTGAGTGTACTAGTTTTGATTTCTTTTCGTTTACTGTGTACCCCAGGCAACTTAGAAGATGTTTTACAAAAGCCAGGTGTTGTAAGAGGATGTCCTTGCTTTCTGCTTGGATGAGGCAGTCATCCAGGTATGGGTATATTTGAATTCCTCTTTGTCTGCAGTATGGAATTACTGGTGCCAGGCATTTTGTGAAGACCCTGGGTGCAGTAGATAAGCCAAAGGGCAGTGCAGAGAATTGGTAATGGGTTGAACCTGCAATGAAACTGAGGTATCTTCTGCAACTTTGTCTGATAGGGACATGCAGGTATGCCTCCTTGAGGTCCAACGTTACCAGCCATGCTTTCTTGCCCAACATGGGAAGAAGCTGCTGTAGTGTTAGCATCTTGAATTTGGGTACTTGAAAGAAGGTATTTAGAATAGAAAGGTCCAGAATTGGTCTCCAGGCATTGTCTTTCTGGGAACTAGAAAGAGGCTTGAGTAAAATCCTTGGACTTGCTCTCGAGTAGGTACCAGTTGAATGGCTCTCATGTCCCTGAGAGCTGTAATTTGTTATTGTGCCTCTGCCCATTGATTTTGTGGCAGGTTTGGCATTCCTCTTTTCATTGGCAAGGTGTGAAAATGGAATCTGCATCCTTGTGACATTGTGTAGGACCCATTTGTCCTTTGTGACAATGTGCCAGTTGTCTGAAAAAAGTGTGAGTTTTCCTTCCAAGGGGGCTGCCAAGAGAGTGTTGCTTGGCCAGATGAGGTGCAAGTCATTGAGTTTGCCTTCTGGTAGTTTGGGACCTGTCTTCTCCTCCCTTCTGTGCTGCAGTGCCCCATTGTCGAGGTTTGTACTGGGCTTGTGTTTGTCCTCTGCCTCTTGGACATCTGTAGTTACCCCTCTGTGGTCTGTCAGTAGCTGGAAAAGACCAATTTTTTTTTGGCCAATTTCTGCTGAAGCGAGGGGGCTGTACCTGTAGGAAATCTTTGTCT
The DNA here is from genome assembly GCF_019279795.1 of Protopterus annectens. NCBI lineage: Eukaryota > Metazoa > Chordata > Ceratodontiformes > Protopteridae > Protopterus > Protopterus annectens. Next base: position 122,123,216 of record NC_056743.1, read on the forward strand.
GCATAGATTTTGCCTTATCCTCCATTTTCTTTAAGACGACTTCTGCTTTAACTCCAAAAAGAACATCCTGGTGTAAGGGAGCATCTAGAAGCTTTGCTTTAACATGATCAGGCAGAGTTTGTTCTTTTAACCAAGCATGCGTACGTATAACAGACCCAGTGACAGCTGCTCTGCAGGAAGCCTCCAAAGAATCAAATCCACATTGTAAAGTATGTTTGCCCACCTGTTCAGTTGCATGCAACAGATCCTGCATTTCTTTCAATTCAGACTGTTGAGGGAGTGTGCTCATTTTTTTTGTTTTAACTGAAACATTAGAAATTGCTGATATTTTAGCATGTGAAACTGGCAATTTAGTGCCCTCGTAGCTAGAGTGGCTGAGGTGTAAACCTTTTTCCCCCACCTGTCTAGTGCTCTGGTGTCCCTTTCAGAGGGTACAGGATTTTTTGCCATATAAGCTTTAGCCCCTTTGGGACCCTGGGAGATAGTCCCTGGATCAGCAACAGGACTTTTGTAAAGAAATTTGTGGGAATCAGGCACTGTATAGTATATGTCAGGTTTGGCAGGAGGCAGAGAATCTGGGTTCAAACTGGATTCTAAGTAAATATCATCCACAATGTCTAAAACTGGGGGGATGGCAAGTGGTCTGTGCTGGGGGAGTAAAAGAAACTCTGAGCCTTTTCTTTGAGTCGGAGTAGTCCTGACCTTCCCAGTGAAAATGTTCTTTCATAGTGTGTAAAGTTTCCCCAAAGGAGTAGTCTTCAGAAGGAGAAACTGAGGGAATAGAATCCTCAGCATCAGAATCTTCATAAGGGGAGAAGGAGTAATCTTGGTCCTCAGAGGAGCCTGAGGAAATAGACACTTGTTCAGAGGAGGCATAGTCTTCCTCTTGTCTAGGCCTTTTGTCGGGTGGGGGTTGGGAACCCCTGATTAAAAGAGATCAAATCTTCAGCCATTTTGAGCATCTGTTTCTTAGGCATGGGGCCTTGAACAGGGGACTGAAGTGCAGTCTTTTTAGGTTTAATAGGAGTCTTAGTCTTAGGTACGTTTTTATGGTGAGCGTCGTCGGTCTGAAGACGCCTTCAGAAACTGAAGGTGTTTCTGCAGCACTGACATCTTTTTCAGCAGTGTTGTCGGTAGGGACTAAACAAAATGGCTTAGTCGGCCCAGTACTTTCCGCCAAAAGTTCCGAATCGGTCTCTGGTTCCAGATCTGCGGTAGTCAGGGGCTGCGTTGGAGCCTCACTGAAGACCGGTGGACCGGAGACCGGACCAGCCGAGGCCTCAGAGTCTGGCTTGGGTCTAGGCTGCCTGTCCTTGCGTTTTTTGTGCACACCAGTAGTCGGTTGCTCTGACGGCATAGTGTAGTTAAATTTTTTACCGAAGTAGTGTCGTGCGAAATCAAAGCGTGTTTTTATAGTACGCTTATTAAACCTAGCACAAAAACGACAACTAGTGACGTCATGGTCTGGGCCTAGGCAAGGTATGCAGTAAGAATGAAAATCCTTATGAGGTATTTGCTTCCCACAAGAAATACAATTGTTAACTTTTTCTGACATGGGTCTGAGGCAAGAAAAGCTTCCCCAACGGGGTACTTAGCTTTATTGAAGACTTCGGATCTGAAATTCAACTTCGAAAATCTCAGGAGTCGGCCGACCGGCACTTGCAAACTGCTTCGGGCACCGCACGGCAAGAAAGACTGAAGAAAATGGCGTCGGATGCATTATATATACCCCTGGTGCACTGACGTCAGGGAAGAAGTGACAGCAACCGACGCCGGACCAAGACTTTGGAATTCCAGCCGACTGCGGGACCGCCTGACGACAGGATAACCCAAGTGTGATGACTGCAGCAGGGTAACACGATGAACATCTTCTTTTTCCTCACTAAATATTGTGGTTTTTCCTCACAAAAGCTATTTAATAGCTATTTGCTCTTGTTGTTTAGCTTGTGTTGTGGTGTGAGTGATTTTTGTTGGTATCCCTCTGTTCCGATGGGCTAGGCTCGTTTCATTTAGAGGACCTAGTCCTCCCACCGTTGTCCAGGTTTTGTCTAATTTTTCCTGTATAAAAAGCAATTTTTCCTGACTCCTGTGTGTGTGTAGGTTAGTCGTTTCAAGAATCATGTAAGTTAGAGATTCTTGTCAGTAGTTGTTAGCAGAAGTTTCCCGCCTTAACCGTTTTGGGACTAGGGTCCTGTTGCTTGATTTTTTTTGTGTGCAGTGGTCAATTATATGTCAAAGGATCAAAAGGAACATAAACCCTCTGGGTTTAAGAAATGTTCTAAATGCAGCTACAAGATGTCCATAACAGATGGACATTCCGTTTGTGCATACTGCCTAGGGGCTATACATTTACAAGAGTCCTGTAGCTTTTGTCATGCCTTCAGTCCGAGGGTGCTACATGAAAGAAAAAAAACTTATACTGAAGGGTCTTCTAAAGCCTTCCTTTGAGGAGTCCTTGGACTCTTCCTCTGGGCCCCAAACTAAAGCCAAGACTTCTAAGGCTAAGAAGAGATCTCCGGCTCCATCTGTTTCATTGGAGCCACCGAAGAAGACTACCAAATTGGATTCTACCTCCTCGGCTCCCTTGTCCTCTGGGCCGCAGGAGGTAGCTGTGGTTCTTGAATCGGCCTCTGCTCCAATTCTGTTAGAGCCCATTCAGAGCCGGTCTCCCAGTGTTGGACATGGATCTCCAGATAGGAGGTCACAGTCACCTTCTCTGTCCTCCAAATCCTCCATACTCTCTGATTTGTATGTGGATAGGGTGGTCCAGAGTCTACTGCAGTCACCTGTGTTGGCAAAATTATGTTTGGCTCTGACAAAGTCGGCTCCGGAGCCAGTCCCGATGGTTCATCCTCCAAGCACCTCCTTGTCTTCGGAGCCGGAGTGTTCTGCCGGCTCCGATACCTCTTAAGGGTTTATCGGTGCCGACGTCCGCTCCAACCATGTCGGCTCCATCCTCTGGTTATGGAACTCCGGTTTCCTCTGTCGGGCCCGAGGGGGATACTTCGGGACTTATGTCTGTTCCAAGCCTCCCTCTCGGCGCTTCGGCTCAGGGGACTCTGGCTCCGGTCGTGGCCTCGGAGGCTGGTCAGTTCTCTTATTCGGGGGGACCTGCCTTCAAGGCCATGAGGAGCGCACTGGCCAGATCTTAAGTAACATCACCCGGATCGGTCATTCCATCCCCTTCCACACCGGCGAGAGCCTCTGATGTCCTCCTATCGGTTGACGGTGGAGCCCCAAGGTCTGGAGATATCTCCATGAGCGGTCCCCAACTTTCTGAGGGCCCCCTCAGAGTCTGTGGCTGAGCCCCCAAGAAAGAAGTTGTGCAAGAGGAAGCACATAGACTCCCAGGACGAGTCTCTCACTTCTGATACCGACCTCGAGGAGTCAGAGGAGTCCCCCAAGTCATCCGATGACGTCTCTTTTTCCGACATCCTGGAGATTTTGCGGCAGAGAGGCGGCTGGTCGTCCATAACCCCCTCTGAGGAATCTGTATTCCTCAAGGCCTTTGGGGCTCAACCCTCCTCCTCCTGGGTGTCTCCACCCTTCGATGAGCTCCTAGATTTGATCTGTCGAAAGGTGTGGGAGACTCCTGACTCTGTGGAATCGGTACCCAGACGCCCTAATAAAGTTCTTTCAGCTCCTCCTGGGAAAGAGTTCCTGTCCAAAGGGGTTTCTGTGGATGCCATGGTTTTGGCGGTGTCCACTCAGCAGGAAGTAGCAGAGTCTTCTTCCTCCGTCCATCCTCCTAACAAGGAGTCCAGGAGTATGGATCGGTACGGGAAGCGTACCCTCTCTTCAGCGACCTTCACCCTGTGGTCTCTGAATTATCTTTCTCATTTTACTCTGCTCCAGAGAGATCGCCTTAAAGAGTTAGGAGATACTCTAACGGGTAACGTACCTGAGGCGTTAACGCAGACGGATAACGCCCAGTTGTCTACTCTTGGCTCGATTTGTCAACTCGTCCATGAGGCTCATATCTTATGCAGCTGAAGGGGCGAGTAGGGCAGCTAGCTCAGGTGTAGCCCTCAGGAGGCAAGCCTGGATGCGCCTGTGTCATTTCCCGGAGGCCTTCAAGTCTTCCTTCACTGACGCCCCCTTTGATGGGTCCTCACTCTTTGGGACCAAAGTGAAAGACACCCTCACCAGATGCGAGCAAGAGGGAAAGACCCTGTCTGCCATAGGGGTCTGCTTTTCCTTTCCATCTAGGCCTTACCCCAAGGCTGAGAGGGGAGGAAAAATGTGGTTCAAAAAGTCACAAGTCTTCCGCTCAAGGTGAGTTCCCCTCCAGAGGCAGAGGAGGGGGAGGCTATTCTGGAAGACGCCGCCCTAGGGGCAGAAGAGGCCATCGCAGTTCGGGAGACCGTGATTCCTTTTGCGGGCCTTCCTATCATCGTCCCTGATGTATTGCCCGACTGTGTTATTCCGGAGCCAGTCGGGGGCTGCATTTCGTTGTACCCGGAAGCCTGGGCAAGTATCACTCAGGATCGATGGGTGCTTCAAATAGTTACTGGAGGTTATTCCATCCCCTTGTTATCAGACGCCCACCAGTCAAGAGAATCCCAGAAGTTCCCCCCAAAGGGATCACGCAACACTAGAAATTTCAAAGTTGCTGGAAAAAGGAGTCATCCAACATGTCCCCTCAGACCAGATCGGATTAGGGACTTACTCAAGACTCTCTTTGGTGCCGAAAAAACAGGGGACCTGAGACCCATCTTGGATCTCAGCCGACTGAATCACTACGTTCTAAAGTCCAAGTTCCGAATGGTCACCCTTCAGTCTATTTTTCCGTTACTGGGAAAAGAAGTATGGATGTGCTCCATCGACCTCAAGGATGCTTAGTACCATATCAAAATGGTCAGGGCATCCAGGAGTCACTTAAGCTTCCGGCTGGGAGCCAGTCATTTCCAGTTTCGTGCCCTGCCCTTTGGTCTCACCACAGCCCCCAGGGTGTTCACCAAATGTTTGGCAGTGGTGACAGCTCACCTGAGACGTCAAGGATTCAAAGTGTTTCCATACTTGGACGACTGGCTCCTCACCGCCCCCACCAGGCATCTTCTCATTCAGGCCAGAGAAACGACCATTGCCCTTTGTCATCAACTAGGAATTACCTTGAACTGGGGAAAGCTGCCTTGCTGCCCTCACAGCATGTCACATTTATAGGCGCAGAGCTAGACACCGTTCATATGCAGGTGTTCCTGCCCCAAGAAAGGATAGGAGTGTTGCAGGGTCAGGTTCACGCGTTGTTACCCCTCAGGAAGTCAGGAAGTTTCAGGCCAGATGGGTTCTACAGCTCCTGGGATCCATGGCAGCCACCATTATGTTAGTGCCTCTAGCCAGATTACACATGAGGCTTCTGCAGTGGCTCCTCTCTGCCCAATGGTCCTTTCAGAAATTTCCCCTGTCCCATTTGATCCTATTCACCGATCGGTGCAAACAGGACCTCTGTTGGTGGCTACGCTCCACCAACCTGAACAAAGGGAAGCCATTTATTCCTATGCCGCCTGCTGCCACGGTGACCACGGACACCTCCCAGATGGGGTTGGGGGGGCATTATCTTGGCAGTACGGTCCAAGGCACGTGGCAAGATCACAAGGTACATCTGCACGTCAGTGTTCTAGAGATGAGTGGTGTTACTGGTTGCAAGCACTGCAGAGCTCTCTCCCTCTAGGAACGATTGTGATTCACTCGGACAACCTGTCCGTGGTGTGGTATCTGAACAAGCAAGGGGGAACCAGATCTTACCCCCTATGCAGAGAGGCCATGTGAGTGTGGCAGTTCCGGGGAAGGCCAGTGTGATAGCAGACAGGCTAAGCAGATCTATTCTGATGCCTTACGAGTTGTTCCTGAACCTCCAAGTTGCGGAACAGATTTTCAGCAGGTGAGGTCAGGCTTGCTGCGATCTTTTTGCCAATCCCCACAATGCCAAGTGCAGCAACTACTTCACTCTGATCCCCCCACAGGGGGAGTCACCCAGGGACGCTCTAGTCCACGATTGGCCTCCCAGTCTGCTCTGTGCTTTCCCTCCATTTCCTCTGCTACCAAGAGTGATTCAGAAAGCCATTTCCTCAGGAAGCAAAATGATTCTAATTGCCCCACACTGGCCTCGCCAAGTCTGGATCTCCTTTCTTCATCAGTATGCAGTGGACAGTCCTTGGATTCTGGACCCAGAACCAGACCTACTGACACATGTTGGGACAGTCCCATCCCTCCCTGTGGACCCTCAGGTTGACAGCCTGGCTACTTCACTTCCATCTTTAGTCAAACTTCGTTTTTCACCTGAAGTAGTACACATTTTATCTTCTTCTCATAAATCTTCTACCAGGAAGATTTATTCCAGCAAGTGGAAAAGATTTTCCATTTGGGCTCAGGCCCAGGGTTTGGATCATTTCACAGCCCACATCCCTGCTGTCTTGGATTTTTTATCCATACTTTTTCAGCAGGGTTCTGCTCCTGCGACCATTAAGGTCCAGCTGGCCGCTATTTCTAATTTTCATACCTCTTACGAACCTTCTCTCATGGCTCAAACTATGTAAGGCCTTTTTGAGATGCACCTTGTTACTACGGCCTCCTGTGTCAGAACCCATCATGCCATGGAATTTAAATTTGGTCTTACAAGCCCTGACTTTGAATTAAAATTTCTGTCTCGGAAGACTGCATTCTTAATAGCCATCACATCAGCCAGATGGGTGTCGGAGATTCAAGCATTGTCCATCAAACCCCCATATTTAATCTTTCATAAGGACAGGGTTTCCTTGAGACCTAATCCGTCCTTTCTTCTGAAAGTAACCTCTACCGTTAATCTCAATCAGTCCATTGAGCTGCCAGTTTTCTTCCCTCAATTTTCCAACAAGGCAGAGTTTAGATTTATCAGTTGGACATACACAGGCAGCTTCAATTTTACTTACACAGGACAAAACAACTTCGAAAGTCTGACCAACTGTTGGTGTCCTTTTCAGAAAATAGAACAGGCTCCCCTATTTCTAAGATTACAATTTCCAGATGGATTTCTGATTGCATCTCCTATGTCTATTCGTCAGCAGGCAGAAATTTACCGTTCCCCGTCAAGGCTCACTCCACCAGGGCTGTTTCCGCTTCAGTAGCTTATCATTCCAGGCTATCTTAGGATGAAATTTGTACTGCGGCCACGTGGGCTTCTCCCCACATCTTTATTACTCATTACAAATTAGATGTGGCTTCTAGGGGCCGGGCTTCCTTTGGTTCCACTGTTCTCAGGAGCACCTTCCATTGAGCCTCCCAGGATAGAGGTGCTGGGGACGCTGTCCCGTGAGTAAGAATGTAGAAGAGATTGGACCACATAACATCTAGAAGTTATGTACTCACCATAACGTTCGATGTATATGGTCCATCTCGCCTCACATTCTTACGTACCCTTCCACCTGTCCCCCCTCCTGGAGGATTTGGAGGCGACGTTGGTCTTCAGTACCCTTCGGTATTGGTTGTTTTTTCTTTGTTACCCTGGATAGTGTTCTACGTTACTGAACTGTGGTTGTGCATGAGGTGTGACTGTGGATTGCTGCAAACTAGATCTGGGGCTATGGAGCAGTGCAACATGGGATACCAGGTTAGCCCAGCCAATTAGAGCCTTCATGCTAGAAAAATAAGTTGGCCGAGTCGGAGCCGATGTTCGGCTCTGAACCCGTGAGTGAGAATGTGAGGCGAAATGGACCACATACATCGAACGTTATGGTGAGTACATAACTTCTAGTTTCATATGTTAAAGTATCAGCAACATGTTATTGGACTGCTTAAACAGAAAATTATGTTGATTCCTGACTCTGTGGAAAGTAAATTAATGCATTCTGCTGAACAAGTTGGAAAACATACTTTGCAGTGTGGTTTTAATTCATTAGAGGCCTCTTGCAGGGCTGCTGTTACTGGGTCTGTGCTCAGAAGGCATGCTTGGCTTAAGGAGCAATCTTTGCCTGATCAAGTTAAAGGTAAATTGCTCCTTTAAATCAGGACCGCCTGTTTGGCATCAAGGCTGAGGAAGTTATTAAAAAGATGGAAGATAAAGCTAAATCTATGCAAACTGTTAAAGATTGTTTACAAGTTCAGCCTTCTAGATTTAGTAGGCACTGGCCCTCTAAGAATTGATCCTTTCCAGCTCCTTCCCGGTCTTATCAAGCCAAACCCAGACACAGCAAAAACCCCAGGTTTCAGTCCCAGGGAACACACGGAACTAAGCAGTGGGGGGCCTCCACTTCCAAATCTGGGAATAATAAGACTCCCCCCTATGGTAAACTGTCTCAATGACTTCCTTTTAAAATTTCCAAGCACTTATCAACTGACTGCCCCTTTGGAGGGAAAGATTGCTCTTCATGCAAAGAATTGGGAATTCATTAGCCTGGACAAATGGGTTTTAAATAGTGTCCCAGGGATGCAGATTTCACTTCCACACATTGTCAACACCAAGCGGGTGGCCGGACCTACCCCCAAACCAGTGGGTAGAGGCCCAAAAACAAGTACTTTTTCTCTTAAGCATGGGGGCTATTCAACTGGTACCAGAAGAGGAAAAGGGACAAGGTTTCTACTCGAGACTTTTCCTGGTACCCAGAAAAGACAATTCATGGTGTCCTATCCTGGACCTGTCTACTCTGAACACCTTTTTGGAGATTCCAAAATTCAAGATACTGACTCACCAATTACTTCCTATGCTAGGCAAAGATACCTGGTTGGCAACACTAGATTTAAAAGAAGCATACCTGCACATTCCAATCAGGGTATCTTGCAGAAGATACCTACGCTTCAAAGCAGGCTACACACACTATCAGTTTTCTGCACTGCCCTTTGGCTTATCTACTGCTCCCAGTGTATTCACAAAGTGCTTCTCTCCAGTTATTGCATTTTGCGGGCAAAGAAATATTCAAATATACCCATACCTGGATGATTGTTTAATTCAGGCAGAAAGCCAGGACATACATTTGAATCATCTGGCCTTTGTACAAAGGGTTCTAACTTGTCTGGGGTACACCATAAACGAAATAAAATCACACCTGGTACCCTGTCAACAAATTATATTCCTGGGAGCAAGCTTGAATACAACTTCCCAGATGGCTTGCCTCTCACGCCAGAGAAACAAATTCATTTGACAACGTACTTCAAACAAGTGGCCAAAAAAAACCCTGCTATCTGCAAGACAAATACTGCAAGCCTTGGAGTTGATGGCCTCCTGCATTCTTCTAATTCCATATGCAAAATTGCATATGAGGAAACTACAGTGGTATCTAAAAAGCCTATGGTGTCAACATTTTCAAGACCTAGAAACAATGATTCCCGTCCTACCTTGCCTACGCCTAGAGTTCCTTTGGTGGGCAGAGGCCTGCCACCAAAACAAGGGACTACCTTTCACACCACCCCCTGCTGCCCAAACCCTAACAGATGCATCAGACTATGCATGGGGGGCTCACCTAGCAGGGAACTGCATTTAGGGCAAATGCAACCCAAGTCAGTTGCACCTGCATATCAATCAGAAGGAAATGTTAGCTATAGAGAATGCTCTTACAGCCTTCAAGGACCACATTATTCTAGAATAACTAATGATAAAGACGGACAACAACACTGTTATGTGGTACATAAACAAGCAGGGGGGTACACATTCTTACCCCTGCTCCAGACTAGCCATGGCACTGTGGAACACAGCCTTGAGCTACCCAGTGCACCTACAAGCTCAATTCCTGCCAGGAAAATTAAATACACTAGCAGATGGACTAAGCAGAAACCTCATGGACCCACACGAGTGGAAACTGAAACCAAGGATTTTCAACATGTTGACAAGCAAATGGGGGAGCCCAGATATAGACCCGTTTGCCTTTCCCCAGAACTACCAATTGGACAAATTTTGCACAAGGACTCCACACAAACTAGCCTGGAAAGTGGATGCTCTGTCCTTCAGCTGGAAAAACCTATCAGTCTGTGTCTTTCCCCCCGTGCCTCTGCTCTCCAAAGTACTACTAAAAATCAAACGAGACAAACCAAGGATGATTTTGATTGCTTCAGACTGGCCGCGCCAACACTGGTACCCTCTCTTGTGCAGTGTCACAGTTATCTCCATGGCACCTGCCTCAGACTCCTTCCCTGCTGTCTCAGCAGAATAACCTGATTCTGCACACTCAGCTTCTAACACTGAACCTTGCAGCCTGGCTAATTACTTAATCTGTCCTTTACCATCCCTCAGCAAACCAGTGATAGATATCATTTTAGAGGCAAGGAGGCCTAGTACTAGAAAATCTTATGCTGATAAATGGAAGAGATTCTGTGCCTGGAGCCAATCTCAAGGGATGAGCACAGCAGCGCCCAATTTACCACAGATTTTACAATACTTAATTGAGATGCTTCACAAGGGCCTGTCTTTTTCCTCCATTAAAATCCACGCCTCAGCCATTTCAGCTCATTATAACACAGAACCTCCCCTCTTCTCTCGTCCACTGGTCAAGCAGTTCCTCAGAGGGGCCAAAAAATTGGAGACCACCGAGGAGAGCTCCAACCCCAGCCTGGGACCTTAACTTTGTCTTGGAGAAACTCACTGTACCTCCTTTCGAGCCAGCTGCTACTGCAGACTTACAATTTCTTTCTTGGAAAACAGCCTTCCTTTTAGCAATCAGTTCAGCTAGAAGGGTATGTGAATTACAGGCCCTTATGGCAGTGGAGCCTTTCATCATCTTTCATGTGGACAAGGTGTCCCTCAGAACCAGTCCCTCTTTCATGCCAAAGGTGGTATCCAGTGTGGCTCTTAATCAGTCCATTCATTTGCCTTCCTTCTTTCCTAATCCACAGAACAAAGATAGATGGATACTGGATTCCTTAAATGTGCACATACAACTTCGAGTCTACTTGGACAGGTCTAAACCTCAAAGGAAATCTGAACAACTGCTGGTGGCATTTGCTGCAGGGACAGAGGGGAAGGCTATTTCAAAGCATACTATCTCCAAATGGATAGGCCATTCCATTCACTTCTGCTATAAGCACCATGGAAAACCTGTCCCACAGGGGATCAGATCCCACTCAAGCAGGGCTGCATCTACCTCTACTGCCTTTCTCAGAGGCGTACCTACCAGGGACATTCTAGAAGCTGCTACCAGGAGATCTGTACATACTTTGACCAAGCATTACCATTTGCCAATTTTCTCTAAATCCAGAGCTGGCTTTGCCACTGCAGTTTTGCAAGGCCTTATAGCTGGTCCTAATGCTGTCTAAATTCCTCCTCCCATCCTTAGCTTTGGGAATCTACCCAAATGTAATGACTGCAACAGTGAAACATGAAAAACATAATACAGTTGTGTACACTTACCATAAATGTAGGTGTTCGAGTGTATTCATTGTTGTAGTCCTGGTTACCCTTCCTCCATCCCCTGACTTCGTTTGGCTATACCTCCTCTCTCCTTTTCAATGCTTAAATGCTTTTTGGTGTATTTGCTTTTTTGTTTGAGGTATAACCTTGTATAGTTATAGATTTAATTGCTTCCCATTAGGGCGGCACCTGACATCTGGGACAAGAAAAACTGATTTAATTACGTCTGCTGCATGTTTTATACCCCTGACGACTTGATGTCATGGAAGAAGAGACCGCAACTGACGCAGGATCCAAGACTTTGTTAATCAGGCTGACTGATGGCTACCTGCAAGCAGATAACCCAAATGTAATGACTGCAGTTGTGAATACACTCAGACATCTACATTTATGGTAAGTGTACACAACTGTACTTTATTTTATTAGTACTGTGCAAAGTTAAAAAAGTTAGTAGTCTGCAAAGTTCAGTGCACTTATCAGACTTTTTCCAAGGCACCAAAGCATCAGCGCAGGCATCTACTTTTAATTTTTCAGTGGAGACAGCCAGGCTGGGTAAATGTTGATATTCTTTGGAGGATTTGTAGAAGTCCGAAATATTTAAAGGATGTGGATCTGATAATTGGTGATGAAGAATAGTAGAATGAGGAGGAATAGTAAAATAATCTGAGTTAGGGGTTTTATGTAAGTAAGCATTAGAAAACCTAGGGAGGGTACTGGGTTGGTTGTAGAGATGTAGTTTGATATAGGGGAAATTAATTTGAGAGTGTATTTAGTGGCAAAGGAGTGGGTATTACTGTTGGGAACATTTGTTTGTTTTCTTCTGGAAGTAACAGACTATTGGTTTGAGGAATATTTGGGTGTTGCAATGGAAGTATAAATGTAGAGTAAAGAGAGTTGAGTGGGAGTTGGGGGTAGGGTAGTGGAGTGGAATGACCAAAGCATTAGCAAGGGTGAATGAAGGGGTTGAAAACTTGGCAAGAAGATAGAAAAACTATCAGTGACTTAACTTAAACAGCCCCATATCTGCCAAGACAGATAAAATAAATAATGCAGTTTAAAAGCTTAGCTAGGACACAGTTTAAGTAGAAGATTTAGACCAGTTTCACCTTGACATGACTAATGATGACAACCGTAAAAAAAATTGCACTTTACTTTTAGAACAACTGTAGAATGTAATAAGGTTTTTCTGCACTTTGAAATAAAGTACAAAAGCCTTCCCAACCCCCACAGATCAGCAAAACAATGAGGAAAAAGCCGTAATGCAGTAGTGTAGCCATGTAAAAATACTGTCTCAGAACTCAGTGGTTGCATAAGAATAGAAATAAATTTAAGGGAGACAGTAGATTGCTAAAATCAATAAATTGTGCACAGTTAAAGAAGGAAGTACCAGTAGGACTGCTGTGGTCTAACAAAATGGAGCTATTATAGAGGACAAATTTCTTTGTTTTAGGCTGCTATAATAATTATATTTTACATAAAAATATAGCCAACAGACTGGCGTTCAAACTAATATACTTTACTGTCACATACACAGGTATTTGCTTATAGGGACACTTTAATATCAAAATAAAATCAATCTGACTGTACACAAACACTAGCTGAGAGCTGAAAGTGGTTAAATAACTGTCTCAGGCAAGGAGAAATAAGAAAGGAAGGAGGAGACCAAAGATTACTTCCTTTAAGGCATGCCTTTCCACTAAAAGTCAGGAGGATGTAAATAATGGAGATAGCAAGTGTAGGAGAAGTGAAGAAAATATAAGAAAAATAAATAGTTTGAGTATGAATAAATGTCAGTGTCTGTTAGTAAGTAGAGAGTAAAATCTGTCCATCAGGGATGTCCATGGAGGAGGGTTTACAGAGACTAAGGCTGTTGCTTACAAGCTGGGACATTGAAGCACTTGTTTTTAGACTAGTCACTATGCAGGCTAAAATCCACACAACGAGACTGGGTGTCTTTAACACTTAAAAGTACAGGGGCAGAGGTGGTACACAGCTTGTTGTAAATAAATGGTGGGTGGATTTAGTGGACTCAGACTGCCTGTTGGATGAGCCTACTGTGTGTATGCTTTAAGAATGTTTCCAGCGAACCTATTGAAAAAATGAGAGAGAAAAAAATGTATTCAAGGTTCAGTAGAAATCCAAGTAAATTACTATGGGGTGAACTGTATGCAGCAGAGCACTGCCACCAATAAATGCACTGAAGTTGTAAGTAGTTTCTTAATGCATATAGAAATTAGTTTCTGTAGTACAGTTGCTGTGATGAGGGTCACTTGATCTACCACCTTAAACAGCACATCCTCAGAAGGAAACAAACGGTAATATTTTGTTAATGCCCTTACAAATTAAGGACATTCATCTTTCAAAAAGTAGCTTTTGAGCACCAGAGCTGCAATGCAATGCAACACTGAAAAAGGGTAAGGCAGGAAAAAGAAAAAATGGTTTCAAACTTCACAAGCACTTAAAATTGAACAGACGTTTTAACAAGCACTTTAGCTTGTATTCCAACAAACATTTTGGCAATTAATGGACGTGATAGTGCTATGAGATATCTACAGTTTAGTTTACCTTTCTAGCTTATTTAACACCAGTTGTAAAGAGCTATGGTATTAAAATAAGCATTCAGTCCTTATAAAACACAGTAAAATTATGATGATAAATATTGGGCACTATTGCAAAAATTGCTGACACGTCAACATAAGTGCAATCAGTGGTTGCAAGTCATACTTAGTAGAAGATGCATTTACAGGTAGAAATTAGGTTCAGCAACAGTGTTTGCAAAGCACCAGTTAGATAAATGCAATCAGTTGCTAAAGTAATTATAACATAAACTTCAAACATTTGATTCTTTTATCACTTACCTGTAACTCCCTTGTGCCCTGCTAGAGAGAGAGAGAAGAAAGGAATGATGATAGATGGTGGGGTGAGTGAGGTATAAAGCACAAAAGAGGGTGGAGCAGTAGAGAGACGATACTTATAAATTACCCCAGAAACGAGCAATAGGTTCTGTGTAATTAGCCTGATATTCGTGTTACACTGCTGCAGTCATTACACTTGGGTTATCCTGCCATCAGGCGGTTCCCAGTCGGCCTGAGTTCCAAAGTCTTGGTCTGGCGTTGGTTGCTGTCGCCTCCTCCCTGACATCAGTGCGACAGGGGTATATAAGATGCAGCCGACGCCATTTTCTTCAGTCTTTCTTGCCGCGCGGTGCCCAAAGCAGAAGCAGTTCGCAAGTGCCGGTCGGCCGACTTCTGAGATTTTCATTCCGAATCCAGAACCGAAGTCTTCTAAAAAAGCTAAGTACCCCGTTGGGGAAACTTTTTCTTGCCTCAGACCGATGTCAGTAAAAGTTAATAACTGTATTTCTTGTGGGAAGCAAATACCTCATAAGGACTTCCACTCCTATTGTATTCCATGCCTAGGCCCTGACCACGACGTCACTGGTTGTCGGTTTTGTGCTAGGTTTAACAAGCGCACTATTAAACGTCTGATTTTGCCCGACATTATTTTGGCAGAAAATTCAATTACACCATGCTGTCGGAACTTCCGATGACCCCAATGCATAAAAAGCGCAAGGACAGGCATCCGAGGCCCAAAACTGACGATGAGGCCTCTTCTAGGCTGGTCGCCGGTTCTCCGGTTTTCAGCGAGGCGCCTACTCAGCCCCTGACTACCGCTTCCACAGAACCACAGACCGCCTCCGACTCCCACGTGGAGCTGGCTGAGCCTTCGGATGCATTGTTTTCAGCTTTCCGATCCTAATCCTACAGAGAACCGAAGTAGCTTAGCAATCCACAGCTACAGAGGGTGTTTTCAGACCTACCCAGTTAACCATTAAACCCTCTGCTAAGTCTAAGCCCCCCTTAAAAGCTAAGAAACAGACACAACTCTCTCCAGGACAGGCTTCCATGCCTAAGAAACAAATGCTAAAAATGGCCGAGAACCTAATCACCTTGATCAGGGGGTCCCATCCCCCTCCTGATAAAAGGCCCAGACAGGATGCAGACTATGAATCTTCCGACCAGGTGTCCATTTCCTCAGACTCTTCCTCGGACCTAGGATATTCTTTACCCCCTTATGAGGATTCTGATGCTGAGGAATCAATTCCATCAGCCTCTCCGCCTGAGGATTACTCCTTTGGGGAGACCTTGCATACCATGAGGGAACATTTCCATTGGGAAGGCCAGGATTACTCAGAATCCAAGAAAAGGCTCAGAGACTTCCTTTTATTGCTTCAACACAAACCCCTTGCTATCCCGCCAGTTTTAGATATTGTGGATGATGTATACACTGAATCCAGTTTAAACCCTGACTCCTTACCCCCAGCCCCAGTTAAACCTGATAGATATTACAGAGTCCCTGACTCACAAATTTTTGTACAAAAGCCCTGTTGCTGACCCTGAAACTATTTCTCAGGGACCCAAAGGGATTAAGGCCTCATCAGCAAAAAAATCAGTTCCCTCTGACGAGATTACAGAGCATTAGACAGATGGGGAAAGAAGGTATATACATCTGCAACTTCAGCAATGAGAGCCTTGAATTGCCAGTTTCACATGCTAAAATATCAGCAATTTTTGATGTCTCAGTTGAAACAAAAGATACTTCCAGATTCAGATTCTCCTAATTTTAAAGAAATGCAGGATTTATTGCTTGCAGCTGAATAAGTGGGAAAACATACTTTGCATTGTTGGTTTGATTCCTTAGAGGCCTCCTGTAGAGCAGCAGTTAAAGGCTCTGTCATTAGAAGGCATGCTTGGTTAAAAGAACATACATTACCAGATCATGTTAAGGTCAAATTATTGGATGCACCTTTGCAGCAGGAAATGCTGTTAGGAGTTAAGGCAGAGGAGGTATTAAAGAAGATGGAGGATAAGGCAAAATCTATTCAAAGGGTGAAAGATTTCTTGCAGATTCAGCCACCTCGTTTTAGCAGAAATTGACCAACAAAGAATTGGTCCTTTCCAGTCACAGACAATCTTCAAAGGGGCAGATACAGACTTCCAAGAGGTGGAGGTCAGGCACAAGGCCCTTACAGGCCTCGACAGTGGGGTACACCAGGCCAGAAAGAAGGGGAAGACAGGCCTTAACCTTATAAAAAGCAGCCTCAATGACTTTCCACTGCAGCTGTCAAACAGCTTTCTCTTGGCAGCCCCCTTAGGAGGAAAACTGGCACTTTTCTATCACAACTGGCATTGCATCACCAAAGACAAATGGGTTCTCAACATTATATCTCAAGGTTACAGGTTCCACTTTCACACTCCGCCAAGGCTAAAAGGAATGCCAAATCTGCCACCAAATCAATGGACAGAGGCTCAAAAACAAATTACAGCACTCATGGACATGAGAGCTATTCAAAAGGTACAACCACAAGAGCAAGGACAAGGATTTTAAAGACTCTTTCTGGTTCCCAGAAAGTACAAAGCCTGGAGACCCATTCTGGACCTTTCTTCACTAAAGACTTACCTGGATGTTCCGAAATTCAAGATGTTGACACGGCAGCAGCTTCTTCCCATGCTGGGCAAGAAAGCTTGGCTTGTGACTTTGGACCTCAAAGAGGCATACCTGCATGTCCCTATAAGACAAAACTGCAGAAGATACTTCAGATTTCTAGCTGGTTCAATGCACTATCAATTCTCTGCACTGCCCTTTGGCTTATCTACCGCGCCCAGGGTCTTCACAAAGTGCCAGGCACCAGTAATTGCATTTTGCAGGCAAAAAGGAATTCAAATTTATCCATACCTGGACGACTGCCTGATTCAAGCAGAGAGCAAAGACATTCTACTAAAGCATCTGGCGTACGTAAAAAAGTTAAGTTGCCTGGGGTACACAGTAAATGAAAAGAAATCAAAACTAGTGCCATCACAACAGATAATATTCCTGGGTGCCAGCTTGAACACAACGGCCCAGATGGCTTATCTCACGCCAGACAAGCAAGGACAACTGACTCAATATTTTCATTTAATGGCAACAAAGACCCAACTCCCTGAAAAAAAAATTCTGCAGGCCTTGGGCTACATGGCATCTTGCATACTACTAATTCCATATGCCAGACTGCATATGAGGAAACTGCAATGGTACCTAAAGAGTGTATGGTCTCAACACTGTCAAAGTTTGGAAACCGTTATACCACTAATTCCTTGCCTACAACAGGAGTTTCGATGGTGAGCACAAGCTTGTCACCTCAACAAGGACAGCCTTTCACTCAACCCACAGCCAGGCAAACACTGACAACAGATGCATCGGATTACACCTGGGGAGCACACATAGCAGGAAAATGTATCCAGGGTGAGTGGCCCACAGAGCAAAGACATCTCCACATCAATCAAAAAGAGATGCTAGCTGTACAAATTGCTATTATAGCTTTCAAGGACCTGCTGCATCCAGGACAATTACTATTAAAGACAGACAACACCACAGTTATGTGGTACATAAACAAGCAAGGGGACACACACTCCTACCCCCTCTGCAGACAAGCCATGACCTTGTGGAACACAGCTCTAAACTACCAAGTTCATCTGCAAGCACAATTCCTGCCAGGAGAGAAAACCACACTGGCAGACCACCTAAGCAGGAACATCATGGACCCACACGAATGGGAACTGAACCCACAAATATTCAAAATGATAACACAAAAATGGTGGAGCCTGGACATAGATCTGTTTGCTTCCCCAATGAACTGCCAATTACAGAAATTCTGCACAAGGAGCTACCATCCACAAGCATGGAAAGTGGATGCCCTCTCATTCAGCTGGAAAAAACTACAAGTATATGCTTTCCCTCCTTTACCTTTCCTTCCAAAGGTACTCGTAAAAGCCAGGCAGGAAGAGCCAAAGATGATCCTAATTGCACCAGACTGACCACGCCAGCAGTGGTACCCAATCTTAAAGAACTTAGCACAAGAACAGCCCTGGATTTTGCCTCAAATCCCACAGTTGCTGACACAGCACAACAATCAGATACTTCACAGCCAGCTAAAGACCTTAAATCTAGCTGCATGGAAAATTCCTTAGTCAAGCAAGCAATGCCTCTCTCCAAAGCTGTTATGGATGTCATTCTGGAGGCCAGAAGGCCTAGCACCAGGAAAGCATACTCGGATAAATGGAAGAGATTCTGTGCCTGGAACCAAGCACACAGCCTTGACCCTCTTGTCCCAAACATTCCTCAGATACTTCAATACTTAACTGAGATGCTGGACAAGGGCCTCTTTTTCATCCATCAAGATCCACGCCTCAGCTGTCTCTGCTCATTACAACACGGATCCACCAATACAAACATAAGACCGCCCCGTAGAGCACCTACACCAACTTGGGACCTCAACTTTGTTTTGGAAAAATTAACTTTACCTCCTTTTGAGCCAGCTAACACAGCAGAATTAAAATACATCTCTTGGAAAACTGCTCTGCTACTGGCAATAACATCAGCACAGAGTTTCAGAATTACAGGCACTAATGGCAGTGGAACCTTTCCTCATCTTCCACCATGACAGGGTGTCTTTAAGAACTTAACCCTACGTTTATGCCAAAGGTGGTATCAAGTGTGGCTCTAAACCAAACTATTCACTTGCCAACATTTTATCCAAAACCACAGAACAAAGGGGAGAGACTACTACATTCTTTGGACATTCGCAGACAGTTACGCTTCTCATTGGACAAAACCAAAGCTTTCAGAAAATCTGAGCAATTATTGGTAGCATACTCTGCAGTAGCACAGGGAAAAGCCATTTCAAAGCAGACTATTTCAAAATGGATAGGACACTGTATACGTTTCTGCTATACCCACCATGGGAAACCTGTACCTAGCAGCATTAGATCTCACTCCACCAGGGCAACAGCCACTTCAACTGCCTACTTCAGAGGAGTAGCTACCAAGGATATTTTGGAAGCAACAACATGGAGTTCTGTGCATACCTTCACCAAACATTACCATTTGCCTTTATACTCCAAATCCCGAGCTGGCTTCACCACTGCTGTACTGCAGGGCCTTATAGCCACCCCTAATGCCTTATAGATCTAGCCTCCCTACCTCAGCTTTGGGATTCCACCCAAGTGTAATGACTGCAGCAGTGTAACACAATGAACATAGTACAGTTTTGTACCTACCATAAATGTAGATGTTAGAGTGTAAACACTGCTGCAGTCCAGGTTACCCTCCCTCCTTCCCCTCTTACTTTCTGGTACTTACCTAGGTCATCTACACTTCATTACCTCTGGGGAGTATTTGCTGGTAACTAAAAATGGTTGTTTGCTTTTCTTTTGTATATTTTACTAGCAATTTGAATTACCTACCTATTTGGGGGCACCTGACATCTGGGGCAAGAAAAACTGAAGAAAATGGCGTCAGCTGCATCTTAAATACCCCTGTCGCACTGACGTCAGGGAGGAGGTGACAGCAACTGACGCCGGACCAAGACTTTGGAACTCAGGCCAACTGGGGAACTGCCTGACGGCAGGATAACCCAAGTGTAATGACTGCAGCAGTGTTTACACTCAAACATCTACATTTGTGGTAGGTACAAAACTGCATTTTACCCCCCCCCCCCCCAAAAGATCAGCAAAAAAAAAAAAAAATTGCAGGAATGCAGCTCTGTAAAATTACTGGCTCATAACTCAGTGGTTACACAAGAAGAAACGTTAATGAAGGGGAACAGTGGACTGCTAAAAACAATGAACGTAACACAGTTAAAGGAAAGTACCAGTGGGACTGCTGTGGTCCAAGGAAATTAAGCTGTTACAGTGGGCAAAGTTCTTTGTTTTAGAATGCCATAATAATTGTAATTTACATAAAAATATAGCCACAGATGAGTGTTCAAACTGCAGACTTCACTGTTGTATACAAATCTATTTCCTTGCAGGGACACCTTTGTAGCAAAATGAAAACACATTAAAGGGTCAGTTGAATGCAGTGAGTCAATGTCGACTGTGCTGAAATCCTAGCTCAGAGCTGAAAGTGGTTAAATAACTTGCCTGAGACGAGGAGAAATTAAAAAGGAGGAGAGACCAAGGATACCTCCTTGAAAGCATGCTGTTCCTCTAAAGAAGGACAGAAATATATAAATAGGAATAGCAAGTGCAGAAGTGAAGAAAATCTAAGAAAAAGAAATAGTTTCAGTAAGAGCAGTATGAGTAAATGTCCATTTCTGTTAAGAGGTAGACAGTAAAAGCTGACCATCATGATGTCAGTGGAGGAGGGTTTGCAAGACTATAAGGCTATTGCTTGCAAACAAGGTCACTGAAGCACTGTCTTCACACTAGTCACTGTGCAGGCTAAACTACAGGATGAAGACTGGACGCCCCTAACACTAAGTACAAGGGCAGAGGTGGTACATAGTTGGTCCTAAATAAGTGGTGGCTGGATTGAGTGGATTCAGACAGCCCATCGGATGAGCCTGCTGTGTGTCTGCTTTAGGGATGTTTGTAGTAAACCCTGTAACTCCCTTGCACCCTGCTAGAGAGGTAGGGAAGGATGGAATCCTAGAAAGGAAGGTATATTTAGAGTAAATAATAAAGAAAAGGTAGTTCAAATGTATAACTGATTTGATAATCAAGAAAAGGTGCAGATATTTTGTCTTGGTAAATCCAAAAAAAGGACATTTCGTAGCAGGGATTTATAACCAAATATGGGCAAAGAGAAAGGGATAAGGGTGTGCTTAAACAGAAAATGCTCTTAAAGATTATAGTGGGATACAAAAAATGACATACCTAGAAGAATCTATCTCATGTGGTCAGAAAAGATTGAAAGAAAAACAGAAATTAGAAGAGATCAATAAGAACAAATTTTTAGGACTCCTAACTATGCTGCACATTCCAGAAGGTTTAGAGTGGAGATTGGCAAACCTGTTTTTGTAAATATAATTAGCTGGCAGATATTAAAACAAATCCCTACAAAGTACTTTGACAGAAATGTAAGGGGAACAAATGGCACTATTTAAGTAAATTATTATTTTGAGCTGTGATCCAGGGTCTGAATTGCCTAGGCATAATAAGTTAGGCCTTACTAAAATCAGTGTTGGCAGCCAAAAAGTAATTAGTTGAAATGGAAGTAAAAATCTAAACCAGCTGTAATGGAAGTATTGAATATTGTAAACTAGATAAAAAGTGGAGGTGGGATCCTTAGTTAAGGAGCAAGCATCAAAAAAATAAACTGATTTTTTTTTGGGAGTAACACATGTGGAATAATGCTCAGGAGATAGACTGAGGTTTAAGGGAAGGTAAGAAGGAATTAATCAGTTTTAGAAGTGGAGTGAATGCAAAATTGTTAATGTTAGTGCGTGAAGTGATGGTGCAATTTATAATGTGATGATTTAATAAGTATATTTACAAAAAGATAATTCCCTCTTCTAAACCCTAGTGAAGTGCTTAGCAAAATGTGTTTGAGTGCCAATCTCTTTCAGTAGTAAGTGGGTGTTGATTCAAGCAAGTTGAGTTTTTCTAGTTTGAGAAAAAACAAGAAAAGTACAGTGGTTTAGGGTTCTGGCTTTCAAGTCCTCCTGCATCTTGAGTAGCAGTTCACTTACATGCAGTGAAAAATTCAGTGGTTTAAATAGTGCGAGACTGAATTAAAGCTGCAAGTTCTGTCTTTCAGCTGCAGAAGAGTTCATGTGGTAGGCACATTTTCATATTTTGCCTCATAATCTCACTTCATTTAACCATTCCTTGTAATACTGTGCAGGAAGTCTTTTCAGACTGTTGTGGAGACTTGAGTCACTATCTCGCCTTGTTTCTTTTGGAAGTTTAAGTCCTTTTTTGTGCTAGTATGGAGCAAAGGATGCATGTTCGGCTTTGAGAACACGTGAGACAAACTTATTTATGATTAACTGTTTTAATGCTATTGAGCCATTTATGGTGATTAGCATGTGATGTGGTACATCCTTATATCCTGAGAAATCATTTGGAATGTAGACCTTTAGGAGTTTAGCAGACACCAGTACCTCCGCACGTATGGCAAGTACAACGGCTCCAAATACAAAACAGCAAACCTCAAAAAAAAAAACAGCCAGCACTGATATAAGATGAAAAAGACAGTATTAAAAGTCAGACCACAGTCCACAGACCGGTTTCAGCCCAAAAGCTTTTGTCAGTGTGTAACAACTGTAGTTAGAAATCAAAAATATATGGGTAAATTTCAAACGTCCGTCAAGAACCAACCAATCAACATTAAATTCATAAATGATCATTCAAACCAGGTGGAAATAATCCACCAAGCTTTCTCTTTTTTATTTAAAATATTATGCCTTCCAGCCTTACAATTTCTGTTGCTGTGTATTTTATCACTAATTATAAATTGAAATTTAACAGTGGCATGTTTAGTAGTATGCCTATATAAAGCATTTGTAGAATGTTTTATTTTTTTTCAAGAATTTTTATTTTCATTTTGCGTTTATAAAAGACTCAAATTTTCATATTTACAACATGACCTTAAGAGAAAGTTATACATTGACCTTCATGTTTCTATATTGACTACATATAACAAAACCTATTTACACTATAGACATAGATGCCGTCTCAAACAAGTTTAAACAATCTAAAGACAACACATACATTGCAATACCATATTTTGTTAGTTTGTAGAATGTTTATTTCTATTACTGAGATGTTCTGATATTCATACCGTCATAGGTATGGAAGTTTGACCTATGTAAAATGCTGAACATGTACAAACAGCAAGATAGACCACCCAGTCGGTGCTACAATTGGCAAATGTGTTATTGAAAATATGGGGTCTATTCTTACTAGTGAATTCCTTTATTTGACAAATTTCTTTGCAAAATGAGCAATGACTGCAGGGAAAGCAATCAACCAGTTTAGTACCATCCAATGTACCCTGAATCATACTAGAAAAAAATGTATTGTGTTTATAATGACTAAAATAACCACCCAAGGTTTTGCCTCTTCTGAAAGAAAATTGACATCTAGTACTCAAAATAGCATTTAGCCGTTCTTCGGCTAATAAAATATCACAGTGCTGTTGCACTAAATCCATGAAATACTGAGTTTTTCTACTTTAACTGGTTGTGAATCTAATAATGTTAAGTTGTCAATCTCGCCTTCATTCTTGCTTGATGGGTTCGGAGCCGATCCCTCGGCTCCGACTCGGCACTTGCTTTAGCTCGAGAACTCCTTTTACCAGCTCGAGGCAGCCCCATATCCCATGATGCAAGGCAGGAAGTACCCAGATCTCGTTTGCAGCTTGGGAGGTCTTCTCTTTACCAGCTCCTGGTAAGTAATTCACATTTGTGACATTTAAGCCCCTTTTTAGTTAAAAACTTTTGTTTTGATAGTTTAACTTTAATTTAACTTTTCTGACAGAAATCCCTGTCTCTTTTAATTTTTTAGTCAGTTAATTTCCCTATCCCATCCCCCTGTTAGGGTGTGTGTGTTGGTATTTTTACTAAATACCCTTTTGGTATTAGTTTAATTAATTGGACTGGTGTGTGTGTGTTTTAGGCACCATGTCTAAAGAGAGGGTTTCAGGTTTTAAGAAGTGTGACTCGTGCTGTCAGAAGATGTCTCTGACAGACGGTCACACTTCTTGCCTGTACTGTTTAGGCCCTCTTCACCTGCAGGACTCCTGTGCTATTTGTCACTCCTTCAGCCAGAGAGTCCTGCAGGAGAGAAGGAATAAGTTGATTCTCAGGGGTCTTCTTAAGCCGGAGGGCTCTCCGCTAAGTCGGCCCCACAAAATCAACTAAATCTGCCAAGACCCAGGCTTCTGTTTCTAAGCCTGTGGCCTCGGCTCCGACTCGTATAGAGTCGAGATCGCTCGGCTGGAGCCGATTCTGATCCACTAAGCTTTCGGCCGATGGCTATCGGTGCGAATCTGCTGACCACTATGGTGTCGGTTCCAACCAGCTCCGACACCCACGTGGCACGGGCACCGGTGTCGGCTCCGACCGGCACCGACACCCATGTGGCGCAGGCATCGGTGTCGGCCCGATCGGCTCCGACACCGTTACTTTGGTGGCTGTATCGGCTCGGCTGGAGCCGATACATCTAAGCGTTCTGCCGGCTCCGAAATCGGTGCCGACAGGATCAGTAATATCGGCTCCGATGACCCATTCCAGGAAGAGGTCGAGGTCCCTTCCTTGGAGCCGATACTTTCGGCCCGGCCTCGCCTCTTCTATCGGAACGGAGCCATCGGAGCCGATCTTCAAGGTCATCCAGGTTGTCAGACCATGACCTAGAGAGTGGTCAGTAGATTGCTCAAGTCACAGGTACTGGCCCAAATGCTACACAGTCCGTCTCAGCAGGCGACTGTTGGTCCACACCCGTTACAGTTCCTCCTTCAACTCTACCTCAGAGCTTGGAGTTGGAGTCTTCGGGCATGGTTACTGCTACGGCTGGAGGACGGATACCCCTTCTGTTCCTTCAGCCCCTACTCTTATCTCCTCTTCCTTAGAGGGATTCGTGGTCGGGCTTCCATGGTCTCCTCCGAGGGGTGAGTGGCATCGGACCCTTGTCCGAACCCGCTCTTCCCCTTGGAGCCTCGGCCTTAGTGAGCTCGGCTCCGACATCTGCCTCGGAGACTTCCTTTTCGGTGGCCCCGGAGTTCCTAGCTCTTGGAGCGGGTCTCTCGGACCTGCCTGGGAGGGGAGCATTCGAGGTGATGAAGAGTGTACTGGCCACTGGTATCAGTCAGCTGTCTCTTCCGTAGCTCCTCCCTCTATTGTACCTGTTGACATCTCTGCCACTTCTCTTGCTACAGGACCCAGAGATCCTCCGCCTCAGGTTTCCCCATTGGGAATTTCCCCTCTTCCGAGGATTCTCCTGATGTTTCGGGAGATCCTCCTAGGAAGAGGACTTGTAAGAGGAAGCATGTAGACTCCTGAGTCTGTCACTGGATACTGACTTTGATGACTCAGAGCGATCCCCTAGATCCCCCTCTGAGGATGTCTCCTTCTCAGACATCCTAGAACTTCTGAAACAGAGGGGAAACTGGCCCACCAACAATCCCTCTGAGGATGAGTCAGTATACCTAGAGGCGGTTGGATCTCGGCCCTCCACCTCCTGGGTGTCTCCGCCTTTCGACCCCCTTATGCAGGTTATAGCTCGAGAGGCGTGGACAGCTCCTGACTCTGTAGAGCCAGTCCCTAGGAGGCCTTCTAAATTTATAACTGCCCCTAGTGACAAACAATTCCTTACCAAGGGTGTCCCCGCTGATGCCATGGTGGTGGCTGCGGCCACCAAAAAGGAACTTGCAGATCCTTCCGTGCCTGTCCATCCTCCTAACAAGGACTCTAGGACCATGGATAGGTACGGCAAGCGGATGTTTTCCTCAGCGACCTTTGCCATGCGTTCGCTGAATTATCTTTGTCACTTCACCAGACTCCAGAGAGATATCCTGAAGGAGCTGGGAGAAGTGGTTCAGGATCCTACAGCTGCAGGGGCCCAAGAAAAGATTGCTTCGCAGCTAGGAACCCTCAATTCCATTGCTAACTCCTCCATGCGGCTAATATCTTATGCTGCTGATGGAGCGAGTAGAGCTGCAGGCACAGGTGTGGCTCTTAGACGCCAAGCCTGGATGCGGCTATGTGATTTTGCGGATCCCTTTAAGGCGTCCTTCACAAATTCTCCCTTTGATGTGTCAGCTTTGTTTGGCCCTCAGGTGAAGGAAACCTTGACCAGGTGTGAGCAGGACGGCAAGACTCTTTCTGCTGTTGGAGTCCGTTTTTCCACCCCTTCTAGGCCTTATCCCAAAGGACAGAAGGGTGGGAAGATGTGGTTCCGTAAATCTCAAGGAGTCACGCCGATTCACGTGGTCAGTTTACCCCTAGAGGCAGAGGGGGTAACAACAACAGACGCCACTCTAGAGGCAGAGGGCGTCCGAAGAATCAGGGCAACAGGGAGTCTCTTCCTGAGAAGCCTTTTCAGCATCCCTGAGGTGTTGCCCGGCTGTCCCTCCTTGGAGGCAGTCGGGGGAAGATTATCACTGTACCCAGAAGCCTGGCATTCCCTCACTCAAGACAGATGGGTACAGTCGATCATATCCAAGGGTTACATAATTCCTTTCGAGGAAAGTCCCTTCCCTCAAGTTCCCTTCCAGATGTACCACCCGGTCTAAGGGACATTGCAGAGTTAGAGATCAAAACTACTGCAAAAAAGAGCCATTCAGCCAGTTATAGACCATTCAGAGCCCGGAATCTACTCAAGGTTCTTTTTGGTCCCCAAAAAGACGGGAGACTGGAGACCAATATTGGATCTCAGCAGACTCAACAAGTCTGTCAGGAAGACAAGATTCCGAATGGTCACTCTTCAGTCAATTCTACCCTTCTTACAGAAGGACAACTGGATGTGCTCAATAGATCTTCAGGATGCGTACTATCACATCAAAATTCACAGACGCTCCAAGAGATTTCTCCGCTTTCGGCTGGGGTCCAGTCATTTCCAGTTCAGAGCCCTGCCCTTTGGTCTCACTACAGCCCCCAGAGTGTTCACCAAATGCATGGCAGTGGTCACGGCTTACCTGAGACGTCAAGGATTCCAGGTGTTTCCGTATCTCGACGACTGGCTCCTGTCAGCCACCACCAGGCATCAGCTTATACAAGCCAGGGATTACACAATAGACCTTTGTTCTCATTTGGGCATCTCAGTCAACTACGAAAAATCATCCTTATCGCCCTGCCAGTCTATTACCTTCATAGGCGCAAACTTAAACACTGTTCGGATGTCAGCTACCCTTACAGAACAAAGAGTTTCAGACATTCAGACTCATGTCAGGATCATTCTGGCCAGCAAGAAGGTACAGGCCAGAATGGTTCTAAAGGTGTTAGGTCTAATGGCTGCGGCCATCACTCTTCTTCCCCTGGCTCGATTCTACATGCGCCTCCTTCAGTGGATGCTGTTCACACAGTGGTCATACCAGCAACTCCCAATGCGTCACCAGATTCTGGTGACACAAACATGCAAAGAACATCTTGCTTGGTGGATCACATCGTCTCAGGTTCACCAAGGCAGGTGCTTTGTACCTCCGTCCCCGATAGCCACTGTCACCACGGATGCCTCCCTGATCGGGTGGGGGTCATTATCAGGGCAGGATGGTTCATGGGACGTGGCAACCGTTCGAGTACCATCTGCACATAAATGTCCTGGAGATGAGAGCAGTGCTTTTAACGTTGCAAGCCCTCAACGACTTTCTTCCCGTAGGGACAATTGCAGTCCACACAGACAACATGTCTGTAGTTTGGTATATCAACAAACAGGGCGGAACCAAGTCCTACCCCTTGTGTCGAGAAGCTCAGACTATGGCAATGGGCGATCTCCTCTCATCGGTTTCTGGTAGCAACGCATATCCCTGGGAAAACCAACATTATAGCGGACAGATTGAGCAGAGCTATTCTCATGCCTCACGAGTGGTCTCTCAAGCAATCCATAGCGGAAGAGATTTTTCTGGAATGGGGTCGTCCATGTTGCGATCTTTTGCTACTCCCCAAAACAGCAAATGTCCAGACTTCTTCAGCCTCTTCCCTCTATCAGGCCATCCCCAGAGACGCTCTGACCCAGGATTGGCCCCAGGGACTTCTTTATGCCTTCCTCCTTTTCCTCTGATCCCTCAGGTGATCCAGAAAGCTACCGCTTTGAGAGCCAAATTGATTCTCATTGCCCCTTACTGGCCTCGACAAGTTTGGTTCCCGTTCCTCCATCATCACCTTTTGGTGCAGCCGTGGCATCTGGACCCAGTGCCAGATCTACTGATTCACCAATCCGGTCAGCTGCACCGGTCAATCCCTTCTCTCAACCTCACAGCATGGTTGCTCCACTTCCTTCCTTAGCCAGGCTTCCTTTGATCTCTAACCCAGTTAGAGATATCATAGTAGCTTCACTAAAATCCTCTACCAGGAGGATTTACACAAGCAAATGGAAACGTTTCTCTTATTGGGCTAAGGCCCAAAATATTGATCCTTTTACTGCCCCTGTTCAGGCAGTTCTGGACTTCTTAGCAGAGATTTTCCATGCAGGCTCCTCTTCTTCCACAGTCAGAGTTCAGTTGGCTGCTATTTCTAATTTTCATGTCGGGATAGCAGATCATAATATTATGTCCCATAGGCTCTGCAGGGCCTTTTGAAAGGAATTTTCCTACTAAAGCCTCCAATCAGGAATCCTCCTCCTCAGTGGGATTTAAATTTAGTGCTGACATCCTTGATTCTTCCCCTTCGAGCCAGCTGTTTCTTGTTCCCTGAAATATCTTTCTTGGAAAACTTTATTCCTAGTGGCTATTACATCTGCCAGGAGGGTGTCTGAACTTCATGCTCTTTCGGTTCGACCCCCTATTTGATTTTTCACAAAGACAGAGTATCTTTGAGAACTAATCCATCCTTTTTACCTAAGGTCGCTACGAAAAACAATCTGAATCAATCTATTGATCTCCCTGTATTTTTTCGCTAACTATTCAGATAGAGCTGAACAAAAGCTACATTATCTTGACGTCCACCGTCAGCTTAGATATTATTTGGACACAACTAAAAATTTAGTTTATCTGATCATCTTTTTGTTTCCTATGCGGATAATAAAAAGGCCTTCCTGTTTCTAAAGTGACTTTGTCCAGATGGCTTTCTTCGGTCATCACTGAAATTTATACGATCAGGGGAAAACAGCTGTGCTCAAAACCTAAAGCACATTCAACTAGGAGTTTAGCTACTTCTACAGCTTTTCAAGCTAGACTGCCTTTAGACACTATTTGTGCAGCGCCACTTGGGCCACTCCTCACACTTTTGTTTCCCATTACAAATTGGACTTGGCCTCCAGGGACAGAGCCAGTTTTGGCTCTACAGTCCTCAAGAGTTTGTTCCATTGAGCCACCCAGGATAGAGGTGCTAGGACGCGGTCCCATCAAGCAAGAATGAAGGCGAGATTGACAACTTAACATTAAGAAGTTATGTACCTACCATAACGTTCCATGTTAGTTGTCTTCTCGCCTTCTTTCTTGCGACCCTCCCTCCTTCCCCTGGCCTGGACAGACCTTGTATAAGAAACTATAATACTAAAGACCATTCAGACCTGGTCCTTTTTCCATTTGTAAGTTTCTTCTTCCTTTGGGAAGTATTGTTTATGCTTGGTGTTATTGCCCTTTTGTCAACAAACGAGATCTGGGTACTTCCTGCCTTGCATCATGGGATATGGGGCTGCCTCGAGCTGGTAAAAGGAGTTCTCGAGCTAAAGCAAGTGCCGAGTCGGAGCCGAGGGATCGGCTCCGAACCCATCAAGCAAGAAAGAAGGCGAGAGAAGACAACTAACATGGAACGTTATGGTAGGTACATAACTTCTTATTTTGGTCCGAGTTCCTTTTGTTAGTATGGTAAGTTAAATCACTTCTTGATAGATGTTCTTCATGTTTCACTGTTGCAGTCATTACATTTGGGTAATCCTGCTGGCAGGTTGCCCTCAGCCGGCCTGAATTCCAAAGTCCTGGGTCCTGCGTCGGCTGCTGTCGCCCCTTCCCTGACGTCAGGTCGTCAGGGGCATAAAAGAAGCAGCCAACACCATTTTCTTTAGTCTTTCTTGCTGTGCGGTGCCCGAAGCAGAAGCAGTTCGCAAGTGCCGGTCTGACTCCTCCTGAGATTTTCGTGTTTGAATTTCAGATCTGAAGTCTTCTGTAAAGCTAAGTACCCCATTGGGGAAACTTTTTTCTTGCTCCAGACCGATGTCAGAAAAAGTTAATAATTGTATTTCTTGGGGGAAGCAAATACCTCATAAGGACTTTCATTCTTGTATTCCTTGCCTAGGCCCTGACCATAACGTTTCAGGTTGTCTGTTTTGTGCTAGATTTAACCAACGCACTATTAAACGTCGGTATGATTTTGCATTAAACTATTTTGGAAGCAGGTTTGACTATCCAGAAATGTCAGATAGCCATCCGACTGCCGGAGTTCACAAAAAACGCAAAGAAAAAGGTAGACAACCGAGGTCCAAAACCGACAACAAAGCTTCTCCTAAGCTAGTCGCTGGTTCTCAGTGAGGCGCTTTCGCAGCCCCCGACGCCCGCTACCTTAGAGTTGCAGGCCGCTACTGACTCCCACGTGGAGTCTGCTATGCCACTGGAAACTGAAGATAATGGAGCCTCTGACACTATTCCTTCAGATGGGTCCGGAGCCACTGAGCAGGCACCGGCTTCTGAGGGTGTTTTCAGACCTAAACATCTATACATTAAACCGACTTCAAAGGCAAAGAAACTCTAGAGCTACGAAGACAGGCCTCCATGCTCAAAAAGCAGATGCTCAAAATGGCCGAA
This sequence comes from Protopterus annectens, assembly GCF_019279795.1. Classification (NCBI taxonomy): domain Eukaryota; kingdom Metazoa; phylum Chordata; order Ceratodontiformes; family Protopteridae; genus Protopterus; species Protopterus annectens. The sequence continues at coordinate 122,153,745 of NC_056743.1, forward strand.
GACTTGATTACCTTGATCAGGGGTTCACATCCCCCTCCTGATAAGAGGCCTAGGCAAGAGACTGACTATGAATCTTCAGATCAGGTTTCCATTTCGGTTTACTATCATTTAATCGAAGTGGACTCGGTCGAATCTACTTCATGCGAAACCCGAACATCGAACATTGGCAATGTCGAACTCCGATACTGCCGAAGTACAAATCTCGTCCCTATCTTGACCCATGTTAAAGCTCGTCCCTAGGTCGCATTCGAGATGTATTTCGGCAATTCCGGAGTTTGGCATTGTGTGTTTTCGAGGATGTCGATCGATGATATGATCATTCGACCGAGTCCACTTCGATTAAATGATAGTAAACCTTCCATTTCTTCTGATTCCTCTTCTGATCAGGAATATTCTCTTCCCCCCTATGAGGATTATGATGCTGAAGAAATCTATACCTTCAGCTTCTCCTCCAGAGGACTATTCTTTTGGGGAAAGTTTACATACCATGAGGGAGCCAAGATTTTTCAGAATCTAAAAAGAGGCTCAGGGATTTTCTTTTATTACCTCAGCACAAGCCACTAGCCATCCCACCTGTGTTAGACATTGTAGATGTGTTTTCTGAGTCTAGCCTTACCCCTGACTCCTTACCTCCAACTCCTGTTAAGCCTGACAGATATTACAGGGTTCCTGACTCTCATAAATTCCTTTAAAAACCCTGCTGCACACCCAGAAACTATTTCTCAGCGTCCCAAAGGAGTTAAGGCTTCAGCTGCAAGAAAACCTACCCCCCTCTGACAGAGATTCTAGGGCACTGGATAGATGGGGAAAAAAGGTTTGCACATCTGCTACCTTGGCTATAAGGGCGTTAAACAGTCAGTTTCATATGCTCAAATATCAGCAACAAGTCATGGCATTGCTTAAACAGAAAATGTTGTTAAACTCTGAATGTGCAGAAAACGAGGAAATGCAGGATTTATTGCATGCAGCTGAACTAGTTGGAAAGCATACTTTGCAATGTGGTTTTGATTCTTTAGAGGCCTCCTGCAGGGACACAGTTACAGGTTCTGAAATTAGGAGGCATGCTTGGTTAAAGGAACAAAATCTGCCTGATCATGTTAAAGTTAAATTATTAGATGCACCTTTACAGCATGATACTTTGTTTGGTGTTAAGTCAGAAGAGGTGTTAAAGAAAATGGAGGACAAAGCTAATTCTATGCAAACGGTCAAAGATTTTTTACACGTACAGCCACCTAGGTTTAGTAGACACTGGCCAACTAAGAATTGGTCCTTTCCTGTGTCAGACAGACCTCAAAGGGGCAGATCCAGATGCCCTAGAGGCAGATCCCAGGCGCAAGGTTCATTCTGCTCAAAGCAATGGTGGGCTTCTACCTCCAAAGTTGGAGAAGACAAATCACAACCATACAGGAAACAGTCCCAATTACTTCCCCCTGCCTGCACCAAGCACTTATCTCCTGGCAGCACCCTTAGGGGGAAAATTAGCACTTTTCTCTCAAAAGTGGCACATTATAAGCCGGGACAAGTGGGTCCTAAATATCGTGTCACAAGGCTACAAGTTCCATTTCAGTACCTTGCCAAAGGCAAACGGCTGGGCAGATCTGCCAAAACATCAATGGGCAGAGGCACAAAAATAAGTCTCATCCCTCATGGACATGAGGGCCATTCAACAAGTACCAGAGCAAGAGCAGGGACAAGGATTTTAGTCAAGACTGTTCTTGGTACCCAGAAAGGACAAGGTCTGGAGGCCAATACTGAATCTATTTTGAGCACATTCCTGGATATACCAACATTCAAGATGTTGACTTTGCAGCAGCTTCTGCCCTTGCTGGGCAAGAACGCTTGGCTAGTGACTTCAGACCTAAAAGAGGCGTATGTGCATGTCCCAATCAGACAAATATGCAGAAGATACCTCAAATTCAAGGCTGGCTCAATGCATTACCAATTCTCTGCACTGCCCTTTGGCTTATCTACTACGCCCTGGGTCTTTACAAAGTGCCTGGCACCAGTAATTGCATTCTGCAGACAGAGGAGTACAAATATATCTTTACTTGGACGACTGTCTAATTCAAGCAGAGAACAAGGACATTCTTCTACAGCATCTGGCGTTTGTGAAAAGACTTCTAACGTGCTTAGGGTACACAGTCAACGAAAAAAAATCAAAACTAGTACCCTCTCAAGAGATAATATTCCTGGGTGTAAGCTTAAATACAACTGCCCAGATGGCTTATCTCACACCAGACAAACAAAGGCATCTGACTATTTCAAAATGTTTGCAACAGAGGCCCAGTTATCTGCAAGAAAAATTCTGCAGGCTTTGGGCTTCATGGCATCCTACTAATTCCATATGCAAGACTGCATATGAGGAAACTTCAATGGTACCTAAAAAGCATTTGGACTCAACATTGCCACAGCCTGGAAACTATGATTACTCTCATTCCCAGCCTGCAACAGGAGTTTCGATGGTGGGCAAAGGCTTTTCACCGAAACAAGGGACAGCCATTCACATTACCCCCAGCCAGGCAGACACTAACAATGGATGCATCAGATTATGCCTGGGGGGCCCACATGGCAGGAAGATGCATTCAGGGCACATGGACCTCAAACCAAATGCATCTACATATCAATCAAAAAGAGATGCTAGCAGTTCAAAATGCCCCGACAGCTTTCAAGGACCTACTTCATCCAGGACAACTACTGATAGACAGAACACCACAGTCATGTGGTATAGAAGCAGGGGGGGATACATTCTTACCCCCTTTGCAGACTAGCTATGACTTTATGGGACACAGCATTGACTTACCAAGTACATCTGCAGGCACAATTCCTGCCAGGAAGGAAAAATACTCTGGCAGACGAACTAAGCAGAAACCTCATGGATCCTCACGAGTGGCACCTGGACCCACAAGTCTTCAGCATGATAACAAGGAAATGAGGATGCCCGGACATGTATCTATTTGCCTTCCCTCACAACTTCCAACTAAAAAGATGCTGCACAAGGATTTATCACAGACAAGCATGGAAATTGGATGCCTTATCTTTTAGCTGGAAAAACTTAGCAGTATATGCCTTCCCTCCACTGCCTCTCCTCCCAAAGGTCAGACAAGAGAAGCCAAAGATGATACTGATTGCCCCAGACTGGCCACACCAGTACTGGTATCCAATCCTAAGGAACTTGTCTCAATCCCGGGCTTGGACCTTACCTCAAATACCTCATCTACTGTCCTAACAAAACAATCCGATCCTGCACAGCCAACTCAAGACCTTAAATCAGGCAGCATGGCAGATAATGTAGTCATTCAAAACGCACCTCCCACCAAAGCTGTGATGAAAGTCATTTTGGAGGCCAGAAGGCCTAACACTAGAAAATCTTATGCTGGAAAATGGAAGAGATTCTGTGCTTGGAACCAGACACTAGGAATTGACACAGCTATACCAAATATACCTCAGATTTTGCAATATTTAACTGAGATGCTAGACAAAGGCCTATCTTTTTCATCAATTAAAATTCATGCCTGTGCCATTCTGGCTCATTACAATACAGAGCCACCAATTTTTTCTCTCCCTTTGTTAAGGCAGTACCTTAGAGAAGCCAAAAAATTAAGGCCTCCAAGGAGATCACCAATACCTGCATGGGACCTCAACTATGTCTTGGAAAAACTCACCCTGCCTCCTTTTGAGCCAGCCGCTACAGCTGATATAAAGTTTTTATCTTGGAAAACAGCTCTGCTCCTAGCAATAACTTCCCCAAGACGAGTTTCAGAGCTACAGGCACTCATGGCTCTGGAACCTTTTATCATTTTTTATCCAGACAGGGTTTCTCTGAGGACAAGCCTGACATTTATGCCTAAGGTGTAGTGTCCAATGTGGCCCTTTTATCCAAATCCACAGAACAAGGGGGAGAGAATTCTGCATTCTTTGGACATACACAGACAGCTTTGATTCTACTTGGACAGAACCAAAGTTTTCAGAAAGACAGAGCAATTACTAGTGGCGTATGCTGCAGGATCACAAGGAAAGGCTATCTCAAAGCAGACTATTTCAAAGTGGATAGGCCACTGCATTAGTTTCTGCTGTTCACAACATGACAAGCCAGTGCCTAAGGGCATTAGGCCTCATTCAACCAGAGCAGCAGCCACTTCAGCAGCCTTCCTCAGGGGAGTACCAACCAAAGACATTTTAGAGGCTGCTACCTGGAGTTCAGTGCACACCTTTACAAAGCACTATCATTTACCACTCTATTCTAAGTCCAGGGCAGGCTTTGCCACTGCAGTTCTGCAGGGCCTCATAGCCGCCCCTAATGCTATTTAGCTCCAGCCTCCCATCCTTAGCTTTGGGATTCAACCCAATGACTGCAACAGTGAAACACGAAGAACATAGTACAGTTCTGTATACTTACCATAAATGTAGATGTTCGAGTGTATTCACTGTTGCAGTCCAGGTTACCCACCCGCCATCCCCTTTACTTTTGCTGGAACTTATCTGTACTTCTCTAATCTATACAACCTATGTGATGTATTTGCTTGTAGATGATAAAATATACTTTGGTGCATGTATGTTTTATTAACATATTTTTTAGCCTACACTTTTGGGGGCACCTGACATCTGGGGCAAGAAAAACTGAAGAAAATGGCATTGGCTACATCTTTTATACCCCTGACGCTCTGACGTCAGGGAAGAAGCGACAGTAACCGACGCCAGACCAAGACTTTCGAATTCAGGCCGACTGAGGGCAGCCTGCCAGCAGAATAACCCAATTGTAATGACTGCAACAATGAATACACTCAAACATCTACATTTATGGTAAGTCTACACAACTGTACTTTATAGTGCACAGTTGGAAAGACCACAGAAGTACCTCACCAAGAGGATTACTGCTCTCAAGCATTTGTCCTATGCAGCCCGACAGAAAAAACTCTGGCTGTACTCAGTGGCATATTGCTTACTCAGAGGTGATCTCTGCCTGACAAAGCCATGTTCAACTCAGAATTGATGGACATGCTCCACCTAAAGAAATCCAAGTCACTGCGAGCCAAGTGCTCTAGTGAGCTAAACCTCGCCACAACAATAAATAGAACATGCTGGAGGGATGGATTCCTGTCAGACTCCCCATGCTTTGGAACAAAATTCCAAATTACACCATGCAGAGCCCCTCACTAACACTCTTCCAGAAAAACCTCGACGAGTGGATGTGTAACAGAAAATACACCCCTGGGATCACTTTATTGGCTCTGCTTGACAGAGGATCAGTTAATCAATGGGGGTTGAAAGCCGGCACACTCTGGCTAGGCTTATAAATGCCCTCAGGCAGATAGCCTAGTACCTACCTATGAACCTAAAACCATTATTTACATTCTCTGTTACCTTTTAACCAGCATTTACAGTTCAGTAACTATTGTAGATCTATAACTTTTAAGATGACTGCACACTGATCAACAATTGCCTTTGGCTTTTCCAATGTTACAGACTGGTAAGTTAATTTAACTTTTACTAACTTGTGTAACAGTCTGAGTAAAAATTCAGTTACTGAGTAATGCCATCATATGGATACCAGCAAAGAAGAAATTTGGAGAGAGAAAAATCAGCCATTCTTGCAGCTGTTCAACAAAAAGCTGTTAATTTCATCTTTAGTACAGGAGAAGGCTTCCAGTAATTTAGAGAACAAAATTAACAATTATATTCACTCAGAATTGTTCAAGTATAACACTGAAGGAATATATAAGGTAAAATGATAAAAGGATAGAAACAGGTTTACGTAGCTATTCAGGTGAAGATAAAAGCAGGTCACAGATTGAAATAGTCAGTCAGTCTTAACATGAGGCCTGTCAGGAAGAGTTGTTTCAGAAAATAGCATTAGAAGACAGAGCTTGCAGATAAAATATTTGTGTTGCATCAGCGAAACTGGAATGAATAGATTGCAGAAGTACTATGAAAGTACAGATGAGCAGTAGGACTCGTTCCATAGTAGGATTTAATTGAGTGGGGACATCTTGTGTCTGTGCTCGATATCTGGCCATGAGAGTATTAGTAAAACTGCAATCAAACCAACAGAAAGAGCTGCTTTTGTCAAAACTGTGGCAGAAGGGAAACTTACTGTAAACATTTTAGTGGAAATTTATTTTTCACCATAGACCATGCAGGAGAGAAGCAAGCTTATTCTGGCAGATAAAGAATTTGAAGAAGCAGATGATACGTCCGTGTTGCTATGTTAAGCCATCTTCAGAATTTTTTTTTTTCTAGATGACCAAAGACATTTTTGAATGTAGAATAGGCTAAGGAGGAACTGAAATGATGGCCAGCAAAGTACAAGTCTGCCCCTTTTTCTGACAGTGACAAAGTTCGTGTGGAGACTTTCCCAGTGAAACATTCCATTGTTCCAAAGGTGTATGAAATGTGGGAGTGTCAGAAAAAAGTCCTTGGGCTGCTTAAAGTAATTAGGAGTGCCTTGTACTTGAACCAGTGACTGGTTTGGGAAGATGTAGGTTATCGGTAAGAAGTCTAGCAGCAGTGTGAAATGCTGAATACATTGTAAGAACTGTAAAGCGTCAGTCCCATTAGATAAAAGATTAGACATGTGAAATGTGGTCATGTAAAGAGGAGTGGCTAAGAGAGACTTGAAGTTTGTGTTAAACTGATGAGTGTGGTGTTAGGCATAAGCCCTGTTTCCTTCCATTAATGTTTAGAAGGATACTGAAGTAGTAACTTTAAGTAAAATAACTGGTAAAGTTAGTATAAAAATTCCACAATGCAGTTCTTTATAGTCTGCAGTCAGAGATATTTTAAATGCGAGGGTGGAGGAGTTTTATCTTGCTTCAAATGTTGAAGCAGTAAAGTACTTTCTCCTTTGCTGTAAAGTGTCTGAGATTTACATTGTAACAAGGTAAGAAATATTTGAAAGAAACAAGTTAAAATTAACATAATGCTATGGTATTGGACTGCTGGGAGGGAATATGGTTATATTGATCATAGTCTATGCAATTTCAAAAGAATTTTCCATGTTTTATAGATGCAGATATCTAGTCTAGACTAATGTACTTAAAGATGTGGACTGTCTTTTGTAAGCAAATAGTCAGGAGAAAAAGAAGTTAAGAAAAATCATAGTCCTTCACTGCGTTTTCAAAGTTGCAGTTATTTTTCTCAACTGTTTTTAGTTGTGGTCAAGGAGTCCACAGATGCAAGTAATTAAGCACCTGAGATCTAAACACTATTCTGAGTTAAATCTACAAGGATTCTTTCTTGCATTTTCAAAGATAGTGCGTTTTCCCATTAGCAACTGATTTTAGTTTTGTTTGAGGTAGTGTGCAGAAGGAAGCAATCATAGGTTCATAGGTTGGTACTAGGCTATCGGCCCTAAGGCCTATGCAAGCCTAGCCATAACAATTCCTTGGAAATTTTTTCCCACAATATTTACTTCTCTGGGCCCCTGTCTAGCAGGGTGACTGACATGATCCCCGGGGTGAATTTCCTATCTCCCATCCAATCATCAGGGTTCCTTTTGAAGAGGGCCAATGAGGTGCTCTGCTTGACATGTATGGGCAGTCTATTCCAGAGTATGGGGAGTCTCTGGGTCAGGAACCTATCCCTCCAGCAATGATAGGCTCGAGCACTCTGAGTAAAATGTACAAGATACAGTGTAATTGATACTTATATTTAAGCTGCGGTGGTGGTGCTGCGGTAGTGTTGTCGCCTCACAGTAAGACGTTGTCCGGTTCGATTCTCAGCTAGAGCGTCTTCTGCATGGAGACATGCGTGAATAGGCATACCTTCGTTGAAGGTTGTGCGTCAGAGCTGGCAACTCTGCCCGTGAAAATCTGCCAATCATTAGCGGACCAGAGTTCCACTGTGGCGACCCCTAACCGGGAAAAAGCTGAAAAGAGAACATTTATGTTGGCAAACAGTCAAAAAATGTCATTTGAAAATGTGGGAAGTGAATAAATAATTGATGCCTCCCTAGTAGTAACCATTGCACTTCATTGCATTTAATATAACACTGCACAGTTGAGTTAATTTAAGGGTAGTCAGTGCACTTTTTTCATTAGACTGCAAGTTAACGAATACTCAAAAGCAGTGGTCTCCAACCTTTTTTTTCACCATGGACCGGCCATTGCATGCGCACAATAAGCAAGTAGTACTGCCTGACAGAGATGTTGTGTGTTAAGCAAGCAGTAATGCCTGACAGTGTGTGTTAATGTGTGTTGCCCACCCAGGGGTGTTTTGAGGCCTGATGCTGCAGGCAGAGGTCCTCTACACCCCTGGATGGACATTAATTACACATTAAAACTCAGCTTTGAGGGCATTATTGCACTTTGAGAATGTGCTTGTCTGTAAAACCATTGTTACTTATTTATATTTCTTTTATTATTATATTATTTTTTATATATTTTTGATGTAAATTAGTTCCTCCGCCTAATGTTTCTAAGTTGCTGTAGTAAATGTAAATGGTGTTAGAGGAAGCATTTTACATCCAAAATTTATCATTTTTAATAAAATGTTTAGATATTTGCTTTTCTTTTCATCCCTTACTGCCAAAATGGTTTCTTGCCAGTCAATTTGGGATTGAAGTCATTAAATGACATACATTTGGCTTTCAGACTTCATTTCCCTCAGAAAATTCATGTTAAAACAAACCCTGTTATTTAATTTAATTTTTCATTTTTTTATTTAAAATCTGTTCCTATTTTGGACTCTTTGTTCCCCCTTTATTTCAGGCTTTATCCACATTTCTTGAGCTAAAAGGCGGGGAGGTACGCAAACCTCTTACTAGCTGCTGCCAGTGTTCCCTCGGTTTCACTCTCTCTCCCTCTGTCACACAGACAACCCCCCACTCACACACCCTTCTCTTCAGAAAATGCATGCTAACACTAGCCCTATTGCAGCCACTTCCTGATTTTTTTTTTTTTGAACAGGAATATGCTCCCCCTTTATTTTACATTTTGTTCAATTATCGAAGAGAAGAGAGGTACATAAATGTAAACCTCTTGAATGCTGTTGCTACAAGTGTTGGATTGCTCTCACTCTTCACACACACACATACACACACACACACACACACACACACACCTCGCTTTTATGCACATTCAGACATGCAGAAACATACACATACACACTTTGTTTCTTTTATATTTTACACTTGTTAAACTCAAGAGCTGCTTAGCGAGTGTAAAATAATGTCTCGATCGTTCTCGCATTTAGTCAAATGCACTCATACACACATTTTAATGTATTTTACACTTGCTAAACAGCAGAAGCACTGCTTAGCGAGCGTAAAATAATGGTAGCCATTCTGTTTTCTCAGTCAGAATTCCATGGCGGCTTGATATGCTGCCATGAAGTGGCAGACGCATTACTTGTACATTAATACCCTGTTGGAGAATGCTCAGTGTCCACATATTCCCATGTTGCAGTATTCTGGACCCTTGGGTTTCCTCCTCTTGCGAGCCGAATGTCCAGCTAGTTGGGTTTCCTCCTCTTGCTTACCCGAATGTCCAGCTAGTAATGAAAAGCTTGCAGTCACTGCTAGGTGCGTGGGATGTCTGTGGCTAAAGGGCCATAAAAGTGACGTCTGTATGCACCAGACCTCAGAACTTCACTGCTACCAGTCGAATGTCAGCTGTTCCTACTCTACCAGCTGTTGGATCAAAAAAAGATTTAGATAAGTACCCCGTTGTTGATGTTTTGTTTTTTGGGTCACTGCATGATTGTGTGGGTTCATGTCATCCAGAAAGTCTAAGTGTGGCCGTCAGATTCCCCTTAGACACCCACGAGCTCTGCCTTTTTTGTTTAGGGCCTACGCACGACCACAAGGCCTGCCCCATTTACCAAGCCTTCGTTCAAAAACCCTGCGTAGTGTATTGCATGCTTTGAGCATCTATCTTGAGAAGCAGCAGTGCCTTAAGCACTTAGTCTTGGGTATGGAGGGGCCTTCCGGCCAGCCAGTCAAGCCATCTAAGAAAAAGGCCAGAACTGTTAGGCATGAACCTGTAGCTGTGCCTCTGCCACCTGACATCTCTCTTGTGGCGTACGGCCTGGAGGAACAGTTGGTCACCGCCACTATGGGTATAGCGGGTACTGATGTGGAAGCCACAGAACCTAAAGCAGAAGGCACATGTTCTGAGGTCTTGCAGATATCTGCTCCCGATGGTGATGGGGAACCTCTGCTTGCACCGGCAGCCTGGACGGATGCCTCCACTACCGCTTTGCTAACCGACACTAGGCCTACCCTGACCCAGATGCCCGCTAGGCCTTAAAAGAAGGAAAAAATAAAAATGTTTCTCACCCTGGTGGAAAGCCAGCCAAATTGGCAGGCTTTTTTGCAGAATCTCTTTAATGGCTTCATGGTCTTAAGGCCTGCTACTCCCTTACCTTCCCCGGTGGCTCCTGTTGTGATGAGTCCTTGGCCTCAAGCCTTAGAAACCTCTCAGGTGAAAGTGGAGTAATCCTCTGAGCCTCTCTCAGAGGATTCACTTTGTCTCCCAGTTACCTCCCCCCCCCCCCCTTGGCTAAGGCAGATTCCCCAGCTGATGATCTCACTTTTGGGGAGACCATTTTAAGGATGAGGAAGTATTTCAAATAGGATTCCTCTGAGATGATAGAAGTTCAGAAGAGATGCTATGAACTCCATTCAGATGGACTCCACTGCCCCTTAAGCAGTACCACCAGTACTGCCAGAATTTCTAGATGCATTTAGTGCAGCATCTCTTAATTCAGACTCTCAGCCTCCGGCACCCCTGCAGGCCTGATAGATTCTGAGGGAGCCTAATTCCTGGTTAAGTGCCCTGCAGCTGACCCAGGCACTGTTTGTTTCAGCGGATAAGGCATCCAAACTTCTTCCATCCTCTTTCCTCCTTCCTACTGACAGTGACAGCAAGGCCATGAAATGCCTTGAGAATAAGGTCTGTACATCTTTCACTTTGGCATTCAGGGCAAAAAAATATCAAACCCAGATGTCCAAATATGCCCTAGCACTTTTGGAAAAAGCCACCAAACAACATCTCTGATTCTTCTGCCAAGCCTTTGCTGTCCAGCCTTATTTCCCTAACCTCTCAGGTCACTAGGCAGTCCATTAAGTGTAGCTGCGATGCTGCAAAAGCTTCAGCAAGCTCAGCTGCATCTGCCTCTGTCCTGAGAAGATGTTCGGGTCTATATTAGAAAACCGAAAAGACGTTACAGCGAATGCTCACATGAGCGAAAATGCAGGTAATCGAACTTGCTATTGTGGGGGGCTGTGCCCCCCCGCTAACTATATATTCCTACTCCGAGGTCGCACTACAGTGAGGAAAAAGCAAATATCCCACTCCTCACTGTAACATGACCCCACAATCACAGTTTCGATTCCCAGCATTTTCGCTCATATGAGCGTTCGCGCTAAAGTCTTTTCGGTTTTCTAATATAGACCCAGATATTCATGGCTAAGGCTACAGCCCCTATCTGATAACATCAGAGCAAAACTTTGATGCACCTCTAGATAATTTAGCTCTCTTTGAGACTAAAGTAGCAGAGTTATTTAAGACTCTGCAACAAAAGGGGAAGGAGTTACAAGACCTTAAGTACTTGTTTGTTTCTCCTATCCCCAAGTTCCATAGGAAATACCCTTCGAAAACTGTTTATCAGGAAGCATTCTGCCCCAACCCCTCCTTCCTGCCCCAGGAAAACTGCCTGAAAGCAAACTACACCTTCCAGGCCTATCCAGTCTACAACACACAAACCTCAGTTTCAAGACAGGGCATATAATCTGTGACTACCTGCCACTCTTCAAAACCCCCCACCTCACTCCATCCCCCTTTAGGCTCTCACACCGTCTCCATGTGAGGAAAAACATCCCTACAGACAGGGGGCCCTATCCATAATAGAAAAGTTATTTTAGACCTGGATCACTACTCCATCTTGGAGGGGTATTTCTCAGCCACCCCACAGAACAGCTCTTTCTTTCAACCAGTTCTAGACAACCTCATTGCCCAGGGCACTATTCAACCTGTCCCTCTGACAGAAAAGGGAAAAGGATTCTATTCCAGACTCTTCCTATTGCTAAGGAAAGATGGCCCTGGAGACCAGTCCTAGATCTTTCCCACCTCAATCTTTTCCTGCAAGTGCCCGCTTTTTGGATGCTCACTTTGCAAACCCTTTTCCCTTTGATCTTGCCCCAGGGATTCATATCCACCCTGGACGTCAAGGATGTTTACCTTCACATCCCAGTAAGGCCCAGTTTCAGGAGATACCTGCATTTCTCTGTGGCCTCCTCACATTATCAATTCTTGGCCTTGCTCTTCGGTCTTTCTGCAGCACTGAGCATCTTCAAGTGCCTGGCACCAGTGGTGGCCTTCTGCAGGACCCAAGGGATTCAGATTTTCCCATACTTGGACGACCTGCTTATTCAGGTGGTGGATTGCAAAAAACCCTCCTACTCCATATGCAGACATCTCTCTGCCCTCCTGCAGGCACTGGGTTTCAAGATAAATTATCCCAAGTCCAACCTAACCCCCTCTCAAGATCTTGTCTTCTTGGGGTGCAGGATTCAGATGGATGTCATGAAGGCCTTTCTACCACCTCAAACGGTGGAAAACTTAAGGCATTGCCTGCTCACTGTCTTTAAGGCCACAGAATTGACTGCCAAGCAGTACCTCACACTCCTGGGCCACATGGCATCGACCATTCCCATGTTACCTTTGGCAAGGTTTCACATGAGAAAGCTGTAGTGGTCCCTAAGGTACATATGGACTCAGCACTGTCATCTTCTGGAGTAGAAAATACATTTCTTACCTTGCCTCAAGAATGAGATTCTGTGGTGGTTGAATCAAGTGAACTACAGCCCCGGTCTGCTTCTTCAGGTACCCTTGCCAGTGCAGGAAATGTACATGGATGCATCATATCTGGGATGCGGAGCAACCATGGGCTCACTAAGAGTCCAGGGTACTTGGCAGACTCCACCAAAATGGAGCATGTCAATATCCAAGAGATGAGAGAAATTATTTTGGCCCTAAAAGCCTTCCAGCCCTCACTGAAACAAGTCCCATTGAAACTGTTCACAGACAACACTACTGTTCTGTGGTATATCAACAAGCAGGGGGAATATATCCCATTTGTCGTGCATACTAGCTCTCCAAGTGTGGAAGCTGGACATAAAACAGAGTTGTACTTTGGGCAGTGTACATTCCTTCAGAACAGAATTCTCAGACACCTTAAGCAAGTCCATGTCACAGTCCCACAAATGGATGCTCCACAGGGATGTGTTCTTGGACATAGTCCACAAATGGGGTACACCTCAAATGGATCCGTTTGCCTCCCCCATGAACAGACAACTTCCATCATTTTGCACCAGGCTGCCCAGCCCTCTAGCAAGGGCAACGGGCACCTTTTCAGCCTTTTGGAAGGGGATGTTTCTTTATACATCCCCCCCCCCTTCCACCTCTTCAGAAAGTCCTACTGAAAATTCAGCAGGGCATATCAAAAATCTTGTTGGTGACTCACTTTTGGCCAAGACAGCACTAGTTACCCCTCCTGCATTTAGCCAGGGGCAGTCACCACAAGTTACTCCACAGAGTGGGCCTTCTCACACAGGACAAGGGATCTCTAATCCATCCAAACTGGCAATCTCTACACCTCACCCTGTGAGTGATAGAATTCTGATCCCTTACAGACACCTGTACAATGAAGACATGCTCACAGTTCTGCAGGAGGCCAGAAAACCTAATACTAGGAGGTCTTGTAAATCTAAATGGAAAATTTTCTCCATATGGTGTCTTCAATGCAGTTGGACCCTTTACAGGGTGATGTCCCTTTGGTGTTTGCTTATCTGTGTGAACTGTAGCAGACAGGGTCAGCTTACTTCTCCATCAAGACTCATCTGGCTGCCATTTCAGTTAGTCTGCTTCTGGAACCCCCTTTGGCTTCCACATTGCCTGTAATGTTGCTAAAGGGAGTACTACATCCCAGGCCCCCCAGGAAACCTGTTCCCCCTCCCTGTGATGTGAATTACATCTTAAAGAAGCTCACGGTGGCCCCTTTTGAACCGGCTTCTCTTAAACATTGCACATGGAAAACAGTACTCCTAGTGGCCTTCACGTCGGCTAGAAGAGTGTCTGACTTACAAGCTCTCATGACCATTCCCCCCTTCCTCATCTTCCACAAAGACAGGGTAGCCCTTAGGACCATTCCTTCTTTTATGCCCAAGGTGGTCAATGACCTTTCCTTAAACCAAGCTATTCACCTCCCCACCGTGTTTGCTTATCCTCATAGTGGCAATGAAAAAGTCTTGCATTCTCTTGATGTGCACAGACACCTTGGGTTCTACTTGGACAAGATGGTCTGTCAGAAAATCTTGTCTCCTTCCACCCAGGGTCCTTGGGAAAGCTGTAACAAAGCAGACAATTTCAGCCTGTATTGCCAGGGCAGTTACCTTCTGCTATGCACACCTTGGGAAATCCTTGGGGTCCAAGGTTAAAGCACATTCCACTAGGGTTATGGCTTTGTCAGGAGCATTCTTTAAATGATTAGACACTGCCACCATTTTAGAGGCTGCTTCAAGAACCTGTTTTTACACATTCACCAAACTTTACAAATTGGACCAAATTTTTAGATCAATGGCTGGATTTGCCAGGTCTGTTCTCCATGGATTTTTAGAGAATACTTCCAAGCCACCACCCTCTACATCAGTCAGCTTTGGGACTCACCCAAGAGTCCAGAGTACTGCAACATGGGAATAGAAGAAGATAGAATAGATGTGTAAAACTTTACCATAACCATAGATGTCCTTCATTCCTTCCCTCCCTCCCCACCTGTTCACATAATAGTCCCTACTTGGATGGCACTGAATTTGCACAATTTTTTCTGGGATTGAGGTCCAACTGGGGCACTCGCTTCTGAGGTCTGGTATGTGCAGATGTCACTTTTATGGCCCATGTCAGACAATCCCACTCACCTAGCAGTGACTGCAGCCTTTCGAATGGTGGCTGGATGTTCGGGGTAACAAGAGTCCAGAATACTGCAACATAGAAGAGGACATCTATGATTTTACACAGCTGTTCTTTCTCTTGTCAGGGTGCTGATGAACAGTATGCCCATTCTCTAATGTGCAATTAACACCCCCCTTACTCCTGGAAGGGTGTTGATAACACATTACACACACCCTGGAGGATGTTATTGTGCTTAGAGAATGGCTGTCTGTAAAATTGTTGTGTTGTACTTGTTTATTTTTAAGTACTATATTATGTTTTTTATATATTTTTGATGTACAGTAGAGTTAATTATCAGAACATCACTTGTCAGAAACGTCAGTTATCAGAACCAGCCTTCCAAAGTTTTCAGGTAGGAAAAAATGAAGTCTTAATATGTAAACATTATACATATTTGCTTGAGCATGTTTTTTGATCTTGGTTGTGAGAAAATATTCTTTGTTGTCCATTGGAATTGCTGAATGGTTGAAAAGTTTTTTTTTTTTTTTGGGTGAAAAAAACCCCAGCATTTTTGAAGTTTTTTATCCGGTTCCATTATATGTTTATCTGAACTACCCTAGGTCCCAATTAGTTCCGATAATTGACTCTGTACTATAAAATACTACTTTTGCCTAATGTTTCAAACTTAAAAATGAAGTAAACAAAACAGGCCAAATAATTTAAAAGTCCAGATAAAAGAAGCTGGGTTTGTCTCACTCACTTGTTTACTTACAATACGAGTCCAGGCTCAAGTAATGTAAACTAAATATAACGTTTAATAAATCCAACAAGCAACAGGTAGATAATCCATAAAATACAAAGGATAACCACTTTTGTCTAGAAGGTCAAAACTTCATCAGAAAAAATACATACTTCCCTTTTAAATAAAACCAACAGGAAGTGACATCATGTTAAAAATGCTATTAACTGAATATGCAACAATACATATAAAATTAGCAAAAGAACCCCCTATTTTAAGACCCAAAAAGCGTATGCAAGTAAATAGTGTGTATGAAATGTAATACAATAGATAATGTCATAAAAAAATATAAATGTATATTTAAATATATATTTTATTTTTAGATTTTTAAAATCTAGTATCTAAAGGAGGGCTTTTATTACCTCTCAATAGCTTTTAATTTCGGTAAGGAGCTGATGGAAATATTTTCATTCAAACCTGGCCAGTTGTCTGCATTTAGCCGCAACTGCCAGTATAGCTCCTTTTTTACTAACAGTAATGACAAGCTCCTCCTTGTCTGTGTTAATACTGTCTATGATAAAAAAAATTGGAAATTGTGGATAGCATTCTCCATAGTGTGTTTACTTAAAGCGTTAGTGTTCTTTTTGTTTTTTGTATCATATAGGTGCTCGTGTATACGGTTCCTTAGCTTGCGGTCTGTTTTACCAATATAGTAACAGGAACAGATAGTACACATGGCACAATATGACTTTCTCAGAACAGGAGTTGTATTTATAATGAGTCATAATTTCCATATTGTTAACAAAAAATGAGTTGCCCTTTTTTACATGCGTACGATAGTTACACATAATACATTTATTCATGTAACCTACTTTACGGTAGAGATAGTCATTTTTGGTTTTGAAGATGTTTTTCTGTTTTTTTCCTTTTCTATAGACTATAGTGGGTTGCCTAAGGATGGTAAATCATCCTTCAATATAAAACTATCTCATCTGTAAAACCAGTAATAAAAGAAATTTTAAAGTCCTGACTCTGTCCAATAATGTTAATGTCAGTATTATTAATAGTAAAAACATTATCCATAAAATCACTTGATAGTAGAAGACGGTAAAAACCTCTCTTGTTAACTACTTCAGTCATGATTTCAGTAATAAATTAAAAAGGATAAACTCTCTTCAAGAACATATGATCTGAAGTAGTTACTTCATTTGTTCTGCAACCTGAGTGTCTCGGATCCGACCGGCAGCTTTCCAGCCTTCAAGATCCGAGCTCCTAGCTCCTCCCCTCTACCCACAATCCCCTTCCACCACCACACTACCCCAGATCGTTTTTGCCGCGGCTTGAATCACAAGCATCTTGAGAAGAGCTCCTGAGCTTAGTAGCAGGGAAGTGAATTTTTTCTTGAAATTTTCTTAAAATTTTGACAAAGTTAAAAGAAGTGTGTGTTGAGAGAGTGTTTCTCTGCCCTTTTTTATTTTCGGGATTGCGTTTTGTTCAGTTAACCGTCCCCTAGGTGTTTGGGCGTGTGAGTGTGTGTGTTAGGAAAATGGCCGAAGGCCATAAGGCTATTTTTTCTAAGTGCACTGGGTGTGGCCATAAGCTTTCCCCAGCTGATGGCCACACTCAGTGCGTTATATGCCTGGGGGTTGCCCATTTGTCTTCAGACTGCCAGGTTTGCGCAGCCTTCAACCCCCGGGCTGTGAGGGACAGGAGGAACAGGCTTATTCTGGTGGGATTGCTTCCCCCAGAGGAGGCCTCTTCCTCCTCTCCCTCCAAGGTGCAGGCTGCCCGGGTAGCTTCGGCACCCCTGACTCCCTCGACTCAGGCTCGGACTCGACCTACCACTATTGCCTTGAGTATGAGAGAAGTTCAGTTTTCTCCTTCTAGGGAAAAGCACAGGGAGAAGCACCGACACAAGAGACGAGCCGAGCCTCATCCCTCGGCTCCGCCATTGAAGACTGTTAAATCGCCTCTGAGGGTGTTCGGATCTTCTCCTTCTCGGCTCCGATCCCCTTCCTTCTTGCCGGAACCGGAGGAGGAGCTCCTATCACCTTCGAGGTCGTCGAGGCGGCCTTCCAGGCCCACCTCTACGACCTCCTCTAGATTTACTAGGTCCCTCTCCGACGCCGATATGGACAAGATGATGCGTTGGTTTCTGCAGACCCAAATGCAGATGGGGGTGCTCCTGCCCCCCCCCCCCCCACAGGGAGGAGTGCAGCTTCAATATTTGCCCCGATTTCTCTTCCTTCAACCCGGATCTGGGTTTTGGAGTCTTCGGATCCAGGCCCTTTCAGAGCCGGGGTTTTGTCTGCGCCGGTGGCCCAAGCCTTCTCGACGCCGACCATACCCTCGAGTATCTCTGATCCGAGTTCTTGGGGCTGTGGGCCGGGTGTCAGATCCGTGGGAGCGGGTGCCTCTTCGGCGCCTCCTATGTCGGAGAGCACCTCCCTTTCGGATCCGATGGCTTCAGCTCCAACCCGATCCCTATCTCGGAGCCGAGGAAACTGCTCTCGGGGCCGGAAGAGAGTAGTTCTCCCTCAGCGTTCGAGGTAGTGGAGAGGGTACTGTCGAGGTCTTCCAGGTCCCCGACTCGGGCTTTGGATCCTTCCGCTCCCTCACTGCATACTGGTCTACCTTCCATCATCCTTCCATCGGGACAGCCTGCTCACACCCTCCAGTTGGTTCCCTTGGAGGAACAAGAGGCCGTTGACGAGCCCTCTTCTGATAGTCCCACAGAGGAGGTGCCTCGTAAACGGACGTGTAAAAGGAGGCACATGGACTCCCCCGAGTCCATCATCACAGATACGGACTTAGAGGAAAGGGAATGTTCCCCAAGGTCACCCCCCGAGGATGTCTCCTTTGGAGACATCATGGAAATGTTGCGTATTGGGGGGGGGGGGGTGATCTGCCCAAAAACCTTCCTCGGATGAGTCCATATTTCTGGAGGCGTTTGAAGCGGGCCCATCTACCTCCTGGTTGTCCCTACCGGCAGATCCCCTGGTAGATCTCTTGACTACCAGGGCTTGGCAGGAACCCGACACCGTGGAGCCTATCCCATGCCGGCCGGATAAAATCCTTAGCCCCCCTTCAGATAGGCAGGCTTGGGCCAAAGGGTCTCCAGTTGATGCCATGTTGGTGGCTGCTGCCACTAAGAGAGAACTCTCCCAGGAGAGCTCCACGGTCCACCCGCCGGACAAGGAGTCCTGGGCGCTGGACCGTATGGGGAAGCGGATCTTTGCTTCAGCAACCTTCTCCGTGAGAGCGCTGAATTATATGGCGCATGTCATCAGGCTGCAACGGGATTTGATCAAGGAATACACTGCAGCACCACCAGAGTCCATGTCGGTCGAGGACAAAACCGTGTTCTCAACTCGTATGGCCACTCTCAAGTCCATTTCAAATACGTCCATGCGGCTACTGTCTTATGCTATGGAGGGAGCCGCAAGGGCCAGCGGGGCAGGTGTTGTCTTGCGACGCCACGCCTAGCTCTGCCTTTGTAATTTCGTGGAACCTTTCAAGGCGTCCTTCGCGAATGCACCCTTTGACGGCTCTTCGCTTTTTGGCAAGACCATACGCGATACACTAGTCCAAAGCGAGAAAGATGGGAAGACGCTGTCTGCCATCGGAGTCCGCTTCTCGAGCCCCCAACGTTCCTTCTCAAGGAATCAGAGGGGGCAAAAGAAGCTGTGGTTTCGCAAGTCTCAGCAATCCTATCAAGCTTCGGACTCCGCGCCCTCCAGAGGCAGAGGGGGGCGGGGTGGACGCCGGCCCAGAGGTAGAGGGGGACCACGTAACTTCGGGTCTAGGGAGCCTTTCTCCGAGAGACCCGCGCAGCAGCCCTGAGGGCTTACCCAACTGTCCAGCTCTGGAGGCAGTCGGGGGGTGTTTAACAAAGCACCTGTCAGTGTGGGAGTCCATCACGAACGATCGATGGATGCTCCGAATTATATCCAGAGGCTACAAAATTCCCTTCCTATTCCGTCCTCCCTCAGGTGGTCGCCTTCCCGATGTCCCACCCAATCAAAGAGAGGCGGCGACCATAGAGATTTCAAATTTGCTAGAAAAAAGAGCCATCCAGCGGGTCCCCCCAGACCAATCAGGATCGGGCGACTACTCAAGGTTCTTTTTAGTGCCAAAAAAGACTGGGGACCTCAGGCCCATTCTAGACTTGTCCGCCCAGAACATGTTTGTCCCCAAAGAAAAGTTCCGGATGGTCACTCTACAATCTGTTCTCCCCTTAATGCAGGAGAACGACTGGATGTGCTCTATAGACCTCAAGGACGCGTACCACCACATTCTAATGGACAGACGGTCTAGGAGGTTTCTCCGCTTCCGGCTAGGGGCCAGTCATTACCAGTTCAGGGTCCTTCCGTTCGGACTCACCTCAGCCCCCAGGGTGTTCACCAAAGTCATGGCAGTGGTTGCGGCCCACCTGAGGCTTCAGGGCATTAGGGACTTTCCGTACCTAGATGACTGGCTCCTCACAGCAACCAACAGGCATCAACCTTGTACCGAGAGGGACTATGTTCTATTTCTTGCCGACAACATGGGCATTTCAATCAACATACCGAAGTCTTTTCTTCATCCTGTGCAAGCATTAGATTTCATAGGAGCCAGGCTAGATTCCCGATCTTCTTGGGCCCTCTTGACCTCGGACAGGCTGTTCAGCCTCTCACTCCAAGTTTTGGCTCTTCTTCGCACCAAAGCTCCGCCGGCGGAGTTAGTCCTGAGAGCACTAAGCTCAATGGCAGCAGCTATCGGCCTCTCTCTCCATGCTCGCCTAAGGATGCGTATATTACAGTGGACACTCCAAGTTCAATGGTCACTGTTACACCACCAATTGAATGCTCCCATCCCCCTGAGCAGGGTTTGCAGGGAATCCCTCCTTTGGTAGCTTCACTCCCCAGAACTCAGGCAAGGGAGACCCTTTGTGATTCCCCCTCCGCAGGCCACGTTAACCACGGATGCTTCTCGCCTAGGGTGGGGGGGGGCATTGTTTGGGCAGAAACGTCCAAGGTACTTGGACCTTGTCGGAGACCGCCTTGCACATAAATGTTCTGGAGATGAGGGAGGTGCTTCTAGCATTGCAGGCTCTCCAAGACCTTCTACCTCTAGGAACGATTGCAATACAGACAGACAATATGTCAGTGGTCTGGTATATAAACAAACAAGGGGGAACCAGATCCTACCCTCTTTGTCGAGAAGCCATTAGAGTTTGGGAAAGGGCGATATCCACCAACCGCTTTCTGATAGCAACGCACATTCCGGGACGATCCAACATCCTGGCGGACAAATTGAGTCGAGTAATTCTCAGTCCTTACGAGTGGTCTCTCAATCCGAAAGTTGCGAAGGAAATTTTCCGCAAGTGGGGTTGGCCTCGCTGCGATCTTTTTGCTACCCCCCAAAACACAAAATGCAGCGAGTTCTTAGCAATTCTTCCCCCAGAAGGGGAGAGCCCCAGAGACGCTCTGATTCATGCTTGGCCTCCCGGTCTACTCTATGCTTACCCCCCACTTCCACTCATGGCGAAGTTCATTCAGAAAGCCGCACGGTTGGGGAGCAAAATTATCCTCATAGCCCCATTCTGGCCTCGTCAAATCTGGTTTCCATACCTGCGGTCTCACAGTCTCTCCTCCCCTTTAATCCTGGATCCCATTCCAGATATGATATCGCACCCAACAGGGTGCCCAACACCGAACCTGGTAAACCTCAAGCTCTCTGCTTGGTTGATCCAGTTCCACTAATGGCAAGGACTCCTGGTATCTCGTCACCAGTGAAAACTGTTCTGGTAGCGGCTCATAAACTGTCCACCAGGAAAGTCTATAATAGCAAGCGGAAACGATTTTCTATCTGGGCTAACAGCCAGGGTCTCAACCCTTTTACTGTTCCGATTCCTACAATCTTGGATTTTTTGTCCATGATATTTGAACAAGGGGCCAGTGCATCAACGGTAAAAGTACAGTTGGCAGCAATATCCCATTTTCATGTGGGAGACGGATTAGGATCTCTAGCGTCTACAAAATTGTGCAAGATATTCTTGCGTGGCGTTTTCCTTCTCAAGCCACCGGTGAAATCCGTGACTCCCCCTTGGGACTTAACCTTTGTTCTGCAAGCCTTAACAAAACCTCCTTTTGAACCTGCAGCTTCTGTACCCCTTAATTTTCTGTCCTGGAAAACAGCATTCTTGGTAGCCATAACTTTTGCTAAAAGGGTTTCAGAGCTCCAAGCTTTGTGCATGAAACTTCCCTATCTTATTTTTCACAATGACTGAGTGTCTTTCAGGACTAGCCCGTCTTTTTTACCAAAAGTGGCATCTGTGGCAAATGTCAGACTAAATTTCACAATAAGGGAGAATACATGTTGCATACACTAGATGTACATAGACAGTTGCATTTTTACCTGCACAGGACCAAAGATGTTCGTAAGGCTGATCAACTGTTTGTGTCATTTACTCCTTCATCCATGGGAAAACCTATATCCAAAGTGACACTGGCTAATTGGATTTGTCAATGTATTTCTCAGGCTTATAAGGGATCGGGCAAAACAACCCCATTTAAAATTCATGCACATTCCACACTGTCCATCGCAGCTTCTGCAGCCTTCTGGTCCAGGATGCTGTTGGACGACATATGTTCAGCAGTCACTTGGTCTTCTGCTCATACGTTTATTTCTCATTATAAGCTGGACATGATATCTAGAAGCAGGGCGTCCTTTGGGTCAGCAGTGCTTCGGAATATCCTTCCATAGGCCACCCAGGTTTCTTTGTTTATGTAGCTGGGGACTCTGTCCCACAGGTTGCAGAACAAATGAAGTAACTACTTCAGATTTAGAAGTTATGTACTCACCATAACATTCCATCTGAGTAGGTACTTCATTTGTCTGCAACCATCCCCCCCCTGCCATCCCCCTAACCTGTATCGGGTTTATAGGATCATTTATGATTCTTGAGAATATCTGAACCTGTTAATTACAGGTTTTTCAGGTGATAAAGCAAAACCGATCTGAGGTAGTGTGGTGGTGACAGGGGATTGTGGGTAGAGGGGAGGAGCTAGGAGCTCGGATCTTGAAGCTTGGAAAGCTGCCGGTCGGATCCGAGACCCACAGGTTGCAGATAAATGAAGTACCTACTCAGATGGAACATTATGGTGAGTACATAACTTCTAATTTTAGTTCATCACATTCATTTAAGAATTCATCCATAACAGAAACCATGCACGCACAAATTGACCTTTTATAATGGCCGCCTTTTGTTTTAAGGGATGAGTGCTAGAGAAATGCAATAAAGAATTAGAATACGTATCCTTTATAAAAAAAAAATTATATTAACTTCTCATTGTGGTAATCCTTTGAAAATGAAATATCCAAGAAAGAAGTCGTGTTGGAGTTGTTGGTGTGTTAGGTCCATCCCATATGATAAACATATCATCCAAAAACCTAGTGCAGAATCTCATATAGTTAAAATAACTGGAGGGAGATAGAAATTTCTTCACCCATTGCATGACCGCATTATTGGCGTAAAGACCACCACATGCAGAACCCATAGCTACTCCCTCTTGTAGGTATATTTCTTGGTTAAATAATAAAGGATCATCTCCATAAGTTGTGTATAAACCAAAACATAAAAATGTGCAATACCTTTTCATAAAGGAACTCTGTGAAGCATTCTAGCCCTATGTCATGGGGTATTATAGAATATAGGTCCTTAATATCAGTAGTTATAAAAATGTATCTTTCTTTAAAAGGTATCTTATCAATTGCTTCTAAAACACCCCATGAATCTATGCATACATACGTTTCATTGTACATAAATTCCTTTAACTTAGTGTCTAAATACTTAGCCAAAGGGTGGGTAATAGAGCCTTTTGAGTCAACTATTGGGCGCATGGGTGGTTGTCTTAGGTTCTTATGTGACTTTGGTAATCCAAACATAATGGATAACTTAGGGTAAGAAACTGATAAATAATTAAGTGTCTGTAGATATGGATCCTTCAGCGCGGTGTTGGTGCTGCGGTAGCATTGTCGCCTCATAGTAAGACGTCCTGTTCGATTCTCAGCTAGAGCATCTCCTATGTGGAGACATGCGTGTATGGGTGTACCTTCGTTGAAGGTTGTGCGTCAGGGCCGGCAACTTGGCACGTAAAAATCTACTGCCAATCATTAGCGGACCGGAGTTCTGCTTTGGCGGCCCCTAACCGGGAAAAGCCGAAAGTCGCAATAACAAAGATATGGATCCTTCAATAAATAGGTCTTGGAGCTCATTTCTTGTTTTATTATATGATCCATTTAATGCATTTAAAGAAGATTTTGTATAGGCCTTACCCTAGAGAATAACATTTTCCTGTTATAATCTTCACAATTCATTAAAACCACCCCCCTTATCAGGTTTCATAAATCTAATCTTGTGCAAAAAATTCTTAATTTCATCAATAATTTTATTCTCATTAAAAACTTTCATTAAAATTTCTACCTCTAAAATTAGACTTAC
Source organism: Protopterus annectens (assembly GCF_019279795.1). Lineage (NCBI taxonomy): Eukaryota > Metazoa > Chordata > Ceratodontiformes > Protopteridae > Protopterus > Protopterus annectens. The sequence goes on from NC_056743.1 coordinate 122,177,854, forward strand.
AAATATCCAGTTCACAAGTATTTTCAAATAATTGGATGGTGGGGTGAAGTGGAGGATTATAAGTACTAGAAATAGCCAAAGGGTTCAAAAATGACTCAGAAAAGGAAATTTTAAAAATAATTTTTAAATTTAATTTACGTGTGTACAATCTCAAGTTCATTAATGCAGTAGAAATATCCGTAGATTGTGGAGGTACAAAAGTGAAACCTTTTGCAAAAATATCACAATGTTCTGTATGTATTTTAATGTTATTAAAATTATAAACATTAAAATCACCCTTGGAGTTGGTCACAACATGACAAGCTTGTAGGGTATGATCTATTGTCACATCAGAAGAAATATCTGGTGGTATATACAAGATTTCAGGTATGGAACTAGTTAATTCCTGTTGTTCTATGTCCGGTTGTAAAACCTTTTCCCTCCTCTGTTCGCCATCTCTCCCCTGTTCAATGCGTGTATGAATTCACAGGGTTCGCCTCCCAATTGTTTTTCACTGGGGGGCCTTTGTTCCTCAGGCGCTCCGAGCGTCTCAGGGGTGGAAACTCTTCTGCATCTAAAAAAGGCTGAACAGGGTTACTTGATGTAGAATTACTTTGGGTGTTTAAATTGCTAGCAGTTGAGGAATTTACATTATAGTCTGTAAATTTATTACCCCATTCCTGTGAGGGTGGGGGCCTGGAGTATGCAAGTCCTTTACCATACTCATTTTATCCCCAATTAGCTTTTTCAGCATTCTAGCTTTAATTGCATTAGCAAGCTGGTCCATACTCTTGAAAATACTCATATGCTCATATATAAAATTACTATAATGCATATGTCCACAAATAGTCTTATCCAAATCAGTAACAGAAGCGATTAATTCATTAATTAATACATCATTGTGTTTTATAATTAAACGCATATATTCAACTCCATGTTGATCAAACAAGGTGGTAAGCTCTTTAAATAAAACAGATTCAAACTGCAAGCCACTAGGGTAACGCTACATTCTTAAACCTTTTGGTACAATATTTTCTTTTATACATTCCATAAAGTAAGCGTTGTTAATGTTTCAAACTGGCTGTATTATATGTTAATGGTGTTGGAGGAAGCATTTTATATCCAAAATATAACACTTCAAAATATCCAGGAATTTACTTTATTTTTTGTTCTCTTCCTCCTAAAACGTTTGATTTGTGGCCAGTCATGGAAGATTGTAGTTACTAAATATTTGCATACAACTGGCATTTGACTGTTATTTTCTTCAGAAAATTCACACTACAGAAATCCTTTTATTTAAGCAATTTGTAATTTTATAAGAGCAGTAATTAAAATCTCTTCCTATTTATGAGCCTATGTTCCCTCATTATTTTAGGGTTTATCCATATTTCTTGAGTTGAAAGGTCCAGAGGTATGCAAACATCTTTACTGCTATTCACTCATTCTCTTACACCCACCTCTGTTTCAGAAAATGCATGCTAACACAAATCCTAATAGTCAAGTAAAATATGTTCCTATTATGAGCCTTTGTCCTCAGTTTATTTTAGGTTTATCCAGATATCTTCAGCTAAGAGTCAACAGAGCATACCTTTTAACTGTTCATATTTTTGCAGAATGTCCAGATTTTTGACATGTTTGGTCCCATCCTCGTAAAATGTGTAGTTTGCTGGCAAATGACTGTAGATTGAAGTCATTAAATGACAGGCATTTGAGTTTCAGATTTCATATCAGTCAGATATGTGCTAATGGAAAACACTGTTGTAGCAATTTTAAGTTTGTAAGAGCAGTATTTAAAATCTGTCCTTATGTTTGGTCATTTGTCCCCCATTATTTGTAACTCTGAGATTTCTTTGGCGAAAGGTTGAGAGGTATAGTCAAGATGTACGCAAACATCAACTGATTCTGCTGCTGTCAGGGATTGCTCTCATTTTTCACTCTCACACGCACACAGTCTCTTCTGCTTTCATGCACACATTCACACGCATACACAGACAGAAACACAAACACTTTTTCGGTTTCATTTATTTTTATTTTGCACTCACTAAACAGAAGCGGTGCTTAGTGAGTGTAAAATAATGGCTCTATCGATCTCCATGTTCACTGTCTCATATACACGCAGTCTTTTCTGTGTTCACACACACACATTCTGCTTTCAAGCATCCATTCACTCACACATGCAGACAGATGCATAAACACACTCGTACACATGTATAGGGAGACATTTTTTCTGAACAGTCAGGCGCCCAACATAAGTTTTTTATTCTTACTGTGCAGCCTGGTACCAAATGATCCGCGGCATGGTGGTTGGGGATCACTGCTTTAAAACATGTGAGCTCTTTCCATATCTGGGACAGAATAGTGATAAGACCAAGCAGTGTAAGTAGGAACACTGGCTCTGACAGATGCTTCAGCTTGAAGAACCGTTTTTAGAATAGGTATTGCCTGTGGGTGGAGCAGTCAACTTGAGGTAACTGCTTCTGTTTGGTGGGTGAACTTCCATTTTAGAAAGTATATGTAGTTTTATGCTTTTTTTGCAAGGTAAAGGTTTTAAAAATCTGTGTTTTTTTTTTTTTGTTTTCTGTTGATGCAAAATGTCTATAGACAAATGTGATACAAGTTCAAATTTGCATGAGAAGCAGCAGCTACTTGAGTTCAGCCACCCAAATGTTAGTATGGGCTTTTAAGCAGCAAGTTGGAAATATACATCGACAAGGATCGTCCTCTATAATAGGTGGGAGTGATATCTTTATAATGGTTATTCTATCAGTATTAAAATGAAATGTGAATGGCTTTGTGCATATGCAAAAAGCATAAAATAAATTAAGTGCAAGTTTCAATTAATAGTTTTACAGGAGACACATTTGGATAAAAGTGAGCATGCGAATTTTACAAAGAAAGCATTTCATGGTTGATATTCAGCAATATATTGGGGACAAAGGAAAATGGAGAGCGACTCCAGTAGGCTAGAAGAGAAAGCTAGTAATGGTAGATTGTGCTAGTAAGGGACTAATGACTGAGAATGATTGCTCTGGGATATATATGTTCTGCCAAACACTACTGTTAAGGAGTTTAGTAGAGTTTTGTGAGAAATAATAAGCTTTTAGCAGGGAGAATTATTTATAGTTGGGACTAGAACCAGATTTGCAATAGTGAAGATATATTGGGAGACCTAGAAGGGAAAGTGCAACAAAAAAGGGTAAAATTCTTTTGTTGTGTACATGACTAGTTCATGTGGATGACATGAATTCAGTCGCAGCATCTCAGATGGAATGTGTATACTGTTCCAGAAGATATAATAAAGATAGAATTTATGGAAGTTGTATTTCATAGGAGCATGTGTATTTAATTTAAAGCTTTGAGACCCATCTGTTACCTGTGCCAGTCCATGCACCAATTACAAACATTAGGGAGATGGATGACTTTCAGTTTTCAGGAAGTATTACTGCATCATCCTGTTGAGCTGCTGTATGTCTTAAGGAGTCTACAAATTTTTGTCCATATGCCTGTGGAATGTTGCCAGGCCTCAATGAAGGCAAAGACAAGATTCTGTAATGGAAAAGTCCATCTGGGGTGGAATATGCCATTTCTCCAGTTCTAGGGTTAGTAGTACTTGCCAGTAACCTTTGCTTAGGTCTGTAGTGGACAGAAGCCTAGGATTATCAAGTTTTTCAGTCAGTGCGTTCTGACAATCGGATACAAGTCAAATTTAGATGAAAATCTTTCTGAAGTTGTTTCAAACTTGTGTGGATCCGTCAGGCTTAGGGGTCTAGTGCAGTGGGGCTGTTCCATTCACTTTGGGATTCTTCTGTAATCCCAAGTTGGAGCATTTTCTATATCTGTCAACTGTTTGGGGGCTAACATTCTGCTATTTAGTTCAGTTTTAATTTTACTCTCTCAACAGACACGCTTTCTGTATTGTGCCGATTTTAGTTTTGCTAGACATCTGTGTGTGTGTGTGTGTGTGTGTGTGTGTGTGTGTGTGTGTGTGTGTGTGTATATCTATATGCATACATATATATATGTGTGTGTGTGTGTGTGTGTATATAGATGTATACATGTATGTGTATATATGGATTCACTTTATATCCTCGAAATACTGAAATGTCGAAATTCAGTATTTCAGAGCTATAAAGTCGAAAATTTAAAACCAAGAAAACTCAGAACTGTGAAATTCAAAATCTCGCACACTGGAGATTTTGAATTTCACGCTTCTACTCCACACATGCACACATACACACCTTCCTCCCCACACACAAGCTCTCTACTACATAACTGTAATAAATATAAATGCTCAGGAGCAACCCAGCACAGAACCAAGAGTTCAGCATATATCTATGCACTTGATGTATAGTCTCTAATAGTGATAGTATCTGATATAAATTCCAAAAGCAGGTAGATAAAATCCAGAGGCAAAGTAAAAATAATATCCTTTTATTCCAGACACGTGTGAAGGTAAGCGCTGTCGCCAAGAGGCTTTGTCAAACCTTGAACAGAGTGTAAAATCACCTACTACTATATATCTAACTGATAATTAGCTAATTGATACCAATCAAGTCAGCACTCCTCTTAAAGTCATAGGCTGAACACTGTCAAGTGCATTTAAAAATGTATCGTAACAAATAAGCATATTAAAACATTACATCCATATGGATAAAATTAAAAGATGAATTGAGTATGTAACACAGTTACCATGATTAAAAATATATACATATTAACATGTAAAATAAATATATATCACAGAACATAATTTTAAACACTGGTATACTGACCCCATCATTTACCTAACTACCAACTTCCTATTTTTCAAGACAGGTTTCAGGGGAATTTTATCATTTAACCCTGGACTGGCATGTGCTTTAAACTGTATTATCCATTTAACTTCCATTCTTTCCGTGTGATTCCTGACATCTACACCCCTGATACTAGAATGATTCATTTGAATCACCATGAAACAAAATGTGTGTTCTGTCCCTACTTCAAGAATATATTTGGATAGGGCACTTGTATTGGAACGAATGCGTATCTGGTATAGATGTTCTCTGATACGATCTTTAAGCCTCCTGTCAGTTTTGCCTACATAAAACGCAGGGCAACATGTGCATATTGCTAAATAAACTGTGTGT